>NW_007361212.1:0-12304 GCF_000149035.1 Colletotrichum graminicola M1.001
GTAGGCTTATAATACTAAGATCTAATAATTTACTAATAAGGAGGTTTATACCCTTATTAATCCTCTTTTTAATATAAAGATTTTTCTTAGTAAGTAGGTATTTAATATTAAAACTAATATAAAAAATAAAATTATTAGATATAAGGCCTAATAGGTAGTCTATAGTAACTATAAGTAAGGTAAATAGTCTTTATAAAAAGTATACACTACTATAGCTACTACTACTACTATATACCTCTTTTTTACTATTATTACCTTATATAGACTAGTATATAAAATATATAACTTTAATACTACTTTTCTTACTACTTTTATACCTAATAGCACTTATATCTATATTTATTAACCTACTAGTTACACTATTAATAATAATAAGGTGTAGTTACTTTATAAGGCTCTTTATAGCCTTTATAAGGCACTACTATAGTAGTTTATACTTATTAAAGGTAAAATAAAAAAAATTAGCTTCTACTTAGTTAAAGGAGAAATTTATCTTTTTATTAATAAGGAGCTTAATACCTACACCTTAATATATATTAATAATAATATAGTAGCTACTACTAATAAGGAGACTACTAAAAAGGTATATAACATACTTACTAAGGTCTACTTATTAAAGGACCTTAGTAAGGCTTCTTAGTTTCTTAGCTTCTAGATCTAGCGCTTTACTACTAGTAAGATCTTTATTAACTAATATAAGTATACTAATAGTATACTTTATTACTTTAGATATAGTAATCTTTAACCTATTAAGACTTTATTACTTACTAACTATAAGTTACTTACTATATAAATAAAAAATAAGTGTTTTAAACCTAACTAATAAACCTATATTAAGTAGACTAGCTGCCTTAACTAGTTAGCTACTAGTATACGCCTAGATATTACTTTTATAGTTAGTAAGCTCTCTTAGGCTAATACTAGCCTATTATCTGCCTATCTAGCTGCTATTAAGTATCTTTTTTACTATCTTAAAGGCACTACCTATTATAGTATCTTATTTAGTAGACTTAACCCCTCTGCTAACGTTAGCCTTTATATAATAGTAAATACTTTTTTTACTAATAATTACCTATTATAGGTTTCTATAGGTAGTTATATTATCTACTTTATAGGATTACTAATTACCTAGAAGTTAAAAAAGTAGACCTTTATTACTTTAAGCTTTATAAAAGTAAAGTTTATTAACCTTATACCTACTATTATTACTATAAAGTAGATTTACTACTATACTAAGTAGCTCTTTAGCTAACTAATAGATATACTAACTATCCTTTTTACTAATAGTACTAATATAATAGTTAATATTATAAATCCCCTTAATAAGGTATATACCTAAAGTATTAACATCTAATATAAATAAATAATATAAGAGGTCTACACCTAAAAAAATATTACCCTCTAACTTATTAAGGGCACTAAGATAGCTACTAATAGTCTTACTAAACTACTAGCACTAACTAAATATAAAGACTTTATATAGTTACTAAGTATAGTAAATAGGTTAGATTAAAAAGCTATATAGGCTATTATAAAGGATATATATTAGTAAATTAATATTATATAGACTTTAGCGTATAGATTAATTATTACTAAACTAATAAGATAATTACTAGCGTATTACTAAAGTTATTAAATACTTTAAAAACTTCTTAGATTTAGAGGATTTAAGATTAGGCTGTTATTTTACCCCTATGTACAATATTCATTAAGTTAGTAGAGCCTGAGGGGGAGTGTTATAAGGGGGCCCGTGTGCTAGGAGGTCACGTGACCTCCTGGGCCCCTCACCTTTATCTAGCCTCTGCCTATAGCCTTAAGAGGAGGATTTTCCTCCTCACCACCACACACCACTACAGATCGGCAATATCACTATTTGCCTCACTTCGTTGCTCTTGTGCTCCCACAGAAGAAAAGGCTTGAATTGTGTGAAGACGAATCTCCCGGGTGGAGGGCCTATATAAAGGGGGCCCTTGAGCTCGTTCATGTGACATGGCACGTGGTGTGGCTGACGGCAACCGCCACACATACATGAGCCTCCTGTGATATTCAACCATGGTTGTCTGTTTCTTCAAATTACATCTTTCTCGCCACCCCTTTAGATAGCAATTATCCGTACTGAGTAAGCTTATGCGAACCAGAAGGGGCAACACACTACACTGTATCACGGGACCCCTGTCGGCTTTCAAGGGTCCGATCCCTTTGCTCTTGACGATAGCTGCCTGTTGTAAACTTGTGATTTGGCTTGATGATATTATTTCCTGACTGCTTCCAAGTCAGTCTGTCTGTCCGCTTTTATTTTGTCACAGTCATCCTTTTACCTCATCTTCCTCTTGTTCCTCTACCTCACTTTTCCTCCTCACAATTTTAATCAACATCTATCTTCCGGATGGATTAAGACACTCTTTCAGAATTCCTCTTCCTCATCTTCTCACACATCTCCGTCATAATCCACTCCTAAAAACTTAGCCTTCTCACCGTCCATGAAGACTTCTTCTCTCTGTGCCCTTGTGGCCGTGGCAGCTAGGGCTTTTGCGTCCTCTGACCTCGACGCTCGGCAAACTGAGGATGAACTTGACCAATGGCTCTCAGCGGTGCAGGCCCAGCCTCTTGACGCCCTCAAGTCATGCCCCGTCTCATGCAGCACCGCTGGTGACGACCCATGGTTTCTGTTCCCGGATGCGTCCCATTTGGCCTCCTGCAACGAGACGATGCTGCTCAGTATCGCCGTTCAGGCGGCTGAGGAAAATGAGAACAATGACAGGCCAACCGTCGTCAGGGCGTGCACAGCCGACTACGATACCTCCACGTCTATGAGGCTTGCCTTCGTGCCCGATTCAACCAAGGCATCCCTCTGCCTCACGGCTAACAAGGTGCTGAGCCCAGGCTCGATACACATGCACCAGCCCAGCGAGGGTAGCGAATTCTTGGTGGGACATCTCATGTCTGCTGGCCAACAGGTCAAAAGCCATCTTGCGTCTCAAGTGCCGTCATGCACCAGCAACGTCATGGCCTTTGGCTACTCGCAATCCGCAGTCATCGGTCTCTTTGCCGGCGCCGAGGTGCACCAACACGGTGTGACAGCCGACGTTCTGGACAAGTTCCTCGAGCATGCACAGGACAAATCCATCTCCAGCAGCACCATGGTGCAGCTGTGCGGAGCCGAGCATAGAGGTGCCGACTACAGCATAGGCATCGTGGCCAGCAGTACCAATAACCTTGACTTTGTCCAGCAGGCAGTCAAGACATGGGCCGACGGCAAGTGTGTCTCCCAGGCGGATGCGGGCGAAGACTAGATGACTGTCACTCTACGCATTCCTGTTCCTGTAGATGAGCTGCAGTTTTCCAACAACTCTACCGGCAACGGCACGGCCAGCTCTCATCAGTTCACTCCTCGGGATATGGATGTCTCTCCCAGCATCTCCAGGCTACTTCCTCGGGCCGACTGCAGGTTTACCACCGTGCAGGCGAATGAAGGCTGCTATGCCGTGGCAGAACGATGCGGAATCTCGCAAACTCAACTGCAAAACCTCAATCGCGCCAATCTTTGCGACTCGCTTGTGCGCGAAGAGCGTGTATGCTGCAGTAGCGGCACTCTACCCAGCACCCTGCCTCCCGGAAACTCGGATGGCACCTGCAAAACACGTCAGGTTATTCCGCGTGACGACTGTGGCTCATTGGCCAACAAGTGTGTGAGTTTAAGCTGCAAGAAACCGCTGCCCAGCCAAGACTGACAGGAGCCAAAAACAGTGAATTTCTGCAGACGACTTCATGAAAGCGAATTCCAAGACGGGTCTCTGCTCCAGTTTGGCTGAGGGTCAACATGTCTGCTGCAGTCAGGGCAAGTTGCCTGACCTGAGGCCCAAAGAGGACGCCGATGGCTACTGCGCCGTCTACACCACCAAAGAAGACGACTACTGCTCCAAGATCGCTGCAAGCTTCATGCTCACTATAGAAGAGCTGGAGTCTTTTAACAAGAACACATGGGGCTGGAACGGATGCAAAACGCCGCTCTACACTAAGTTCAACGTGTGCGTCAGTGAAGGGGCGGCGCCCATGCCTGCAATTGTTCCTGTAAGCAAAAAACGCCTTGTTGTACTGCTCTTTGAGCCCATTTTGATATAAGACGTGTACTGATATGGCATCTTTGACCCAGAACGCGGTATGCGGACCGACGATGAACGGCACCATACGACCACCCGCGGGGACCAACATCAGCGAGTTGAACCCCTGCCCTCTCAATGTCTGCTGCAACATTTGGGGGCAATGCGGTATGGCCGACGACTTCTGTATCGTTTCCAAATCCGAGACGGGTGCTCCAGGCACTTCGGCTCCCGGCAAGAATGGTTGCATCAGCAACTGCGGTAGAGATATCATCAAGGGCTCCGCGCCGGCAAAGAAGGTCAAACTTGGCTACTTTGAGGGCTGGAACCTGAACCGCAAGTGCCTGACCATGGACGCGAGCCAAATCAACACAGACGCTTACACCCACGTGCATTTCGCCTTCCCCAACGTCACGCGCGGCGATTTTCGCATAGAAATCACGGATCCGCAGGTGAAGGAGCAGTTTGATTATTTCAAGAAGCTCGAGGGTGTCAAGAAGATTGTTTCCTTGGGTGGATGGGACTTCAGTGCTCTCCCGGGGACTTTCATGATTCTTCGAGAGGCGGCCCAGCCGGCCAACCGCGACGTCTTCAAGCGCAACATCATCTCTTTTATCAACGAGCACAACCTGGATGGAATCGATCTTGACTGGGAGTACCCAGGAGCTCCTGACATTCCCGACATCCCCTCGGACGATCCGGTCAACGGTGTCAATTACTACCGGCTTCTGGTCAGCATCAAGGCCGAGGTCGGCAGCTCCAAGTCGGTCTCGTTCGCGGCCCCAGCGTCGTACTGGTACCTCCGTGCACTCCCCATCAAGCAAATGGCCGCAGCCCTCGACTATATTGTGTTCATGACATATGATCTGCATGGCCAATGGGACGCTGGTAACAAATGGACCTCACCGGGCTGCCCAACCGGCAACTGCCTGCGGTCACACGTCAACGAAACCGAGACCAAGGATGCGCTCTCCATGATCACCAAGGCAGGAGCCGCCTCCAACAAGATCCTTTTCGGCGTTTCTAGCTACGGGCGGTCCTTCAAGATGGCCCAGGCCGGCTGCGATGGCGAGACTTGTCTGTTCACGGGCGACAACCGCCATTCAGGGGCTGCCAAGGGTCGTTGCACGGGAACCGCCGGCTACATCTCCAACGCCGAAATCGACGAAATCAAGGCCACTGACAGGTCTAACAAGGTCTGGACGAAAGAAGGCTCTAACATCATGGCTCACGATAACACAGAGTGGGTGGCCTGGATGGATGACGACATGAAGGCAAAAAGAGCCGAGTTCTACGATTCGTATAACTTCCTTGGCACGACCGATTGGGCGATCGACCTGCAGGAATGGTTAGACGGCTCGGGCAGCATCAGCGATGACAACACGAACGAGTTTGTCTATAAAGAGCTTTCCGCTTGCACTGCCTCCTTCTCGACGCTTAAGCAGCTCGAGGAACGCAAAGGATCAATCCCGTCGCACTGCTTGGAGCAGTATATCGTCGATGTACAGGTCGCCGTTTTTGACGACTCGCTCAAGAAATACAACAAACTCATCGAGGACGGTTACGACAGCAAGTTCTCCACCTGGAAGGGCTACATCAAGGAACAGATACCCGGTCAGATCAAGAAATCCATGGCCACCGACAAGGTCGACAAGTACTTCAAGTGCGGCGAGACGAAGACCGTGACTTGCTGCAACACGTGCAAGAGCGCTTGGTAAGTCCGACTTCAGACACGTGCATTATGTCATTCTTTGCGAGATACCCAATAGCTGACAAGACTTCTCTCCAGGTGTGGTGTTGATTGCGAAAGATTTGAGGGCTGTAAGAATGGCAAACAGATGGTGCCCAGAGACAAGTGTCCCAAGGCCGAGTTTGATCCCACAGGCCTTGGCGGTGATCACCCCAACAGCACGTTCACCCTGACCGACCGGGAAGGCTTCTTCAAGGACATTCATGAGACGTGGGGAGTCGATGAGGAGTGGATCACGTTCAGCAAGCGCCAAATGTCCCGCGCCAACGGCTGCCAGTACGCCGGCAAGGATGTCAAAGACTGCATCGCCTGGAATAGCATCTTCTTCCACGACTTCCCCACCATGGACAGTGGCAAGACGAAGATCAACAACCCCAAGGACATCATCGTCAAGGCTCTCCCCGACGCCAAGGGGCTGCTCGACCGGTACCGCGACATGAAGACGTTTGCCGAGTTCGAAGACGACCTCGAAATGTCCGATCTTACCGACTCAGGCTCGCTGCCCGCCTTTGCCGTCGAGCAGGCGGTCGGGGAGATGGAAAAGATCGTCAAGGAAGCCAGCGGGATTGAGAAGAAGCGCCGCGAGGAGTTCATCCTCAGCATGATTATGGGTTTCCTCTTCTTCATCCCCTTCCTCGGCCCCACCGGCGGCAGCGCCGTCGCGGTCGGCGTGCGCACCCTGCTCCGACTGATCGAAGTCGGCGCCGAAGTCGGTCTGGCCGTCTACAGCGTCGTCAACGACCCGGACAACGCCTTCATGACCGTTTTCACCACCCTCTTGGCCGCCGGTTTCAGCCGCGGCGGGTTCAGGGACGCTGCCAGGTCAAGACGCGGCATGAGCTCCAACGAGTATAACAGTCTCGGTAACATCAAGCTTAAACTTGACATAATTAATACTCTCTGGGGTAGCATGTGCTCTCTTTAGCTGTAGGATCTTAAGAAGAGGAGACAGCAGTTATTAGAGGCGGGGATAGTATTAAGTAAAGGAGTTAGCAGTAGGTGTAGTTAGGGTTTAATTATAATAATTATTCTAATATACCTCCTCTAACCCCTATCTTCTATAGAGTTTTCTTTTTTTATTATTCCTTTAGTAACTAGTTTATCTAGTCCTAGTCCTACTCTAGTGCCCCCCTAAGGCCCTGCTTTAGGCACCTAACATAATCCCCCCCTCTAAGGTCCTGCCCTTAGGACCCTAAGTAGGCTATCTACTAGTGGCCCCCTATTAGCTGCTTAGACTATTTAATAGCTAAGCCTTATACCTAACTCCTAATCTTTTAGGGCCTTAAGCTAGCTACCTACTAGTAGTCCCCCTATTAGCTACTTAGACTATTTAATAGCTAAGCCTTATACTTTATACTTATTTTTTAGTATCTTAAGAGATATTTAGAAATACTTATTAGGCTTAGTAAGCTACTAAATAAGTAGTTATCTCTCTAGCTAACTATTTACTTTTAGCCTTACCTTTATACTATTATATTCTAACTAGGCTTTAACTATTACCTTTTTAGTATAGTTTAGTTTTTTAGCCTAAAGTATAAGTCTTATATTACCTTACTTAATAAGGGACTACTTACTTTATAATAAAAATACTTTATTTACTTATAATACTTTTTAATACTTTTTATTAACTAAGCCTTATAATACTTTTTTAAATACTATATACTTTTTATTATTTTTATTATTATAATATTTAGCTTTTTTATTAACTATTTATTAAGCCTTAAGTTATATTACTTTTATAATAAAAAAGAATTTTTACTTTACTTTTTATAATTAGTATTAGTAACTTTTTAGTCTTAGCTAGCTTTTTTTACTAAGGCCTATTTAGTCTTAACTTTATAAGCTTAAGTTATTATTATAACTAGCCTTTTTTTTAATACTAACTTAAAATAAGTAATTTAAATTAACTTAGGTTTTTATTAATTTCTTTATTACTTAATTTTTTTTTAAAAATACTTTTATATTATTATTTTTTTTTATTACTACTATTACTACTACTACTTAGTAGTAATAGTAATAGTAATAGCACTAGTAATAGTACTAATACTACTAGCTCTCTTATTACTATTATTATATTTACTACTATACTTACTAACGCTACTACTACTACTAATATTACTACTTTTACTACTCTTAAGGGCACTAAAGGCCTTATTATTACCCCCTTACTACCCCTTTAGTCTATTAGCTCTTTAGATAAAAAAAATAAAAATAACTATACTATAGTTTATTTTATTTTATACTACTACTACTTTTAGGCTATATCTATTTAGTATATAAATATAGCTAATACTAAGGCTAAGTTTTTTTACTACCTTAAGACTACTAGTAAGTGTTTAACACCTTAGTGCCCCTTAAGGGCCCCTTTTTACTTATATTCTAGTCTTAATTATACTATTAGTGTTAAATAGTAGGAATTATAATAGTTACTTAATTAATTCTGTTATATGTTATATATCTATAGTAAATTACTATAGAAATAAGGAAAACCCCCTATTTCTTAGTTAGGAAATCCCTAGCTAATCCTAGTAATATTATTAGTAAAGTTACTACTAAAAGTAAGGCTAATTTACTGCTTATTCTCTAATAATTTACTATAAGGTAACTATATATTTACTAGCTAATTTATATATAATTCTACTATATTTAACACACCTCCTTAGCGCTAGTAACGTAGTTAATTACTATAGAGCCTACACTAAATATCCTCTATATATAGCCTATTTATTTATTAATTATCCTTTAATATCTTATATGTTTTCTTTCTCTATTTAGTAGTAAAGCTTTACTTTATTATTAGCTAATTCTTACTATTAATTTACTTTAAGGCGTATACGTCAGTTACTTATATTTAATTAAGCTATAAATATAGTAAATTATAGCGCACTAAGCGCCTTTATTAATCTATTAGCTATTAATTTAGTAGACTTCTTATATTTAATAATAATCTAATCTACTACTACTTCTTATTATAGCTAGTAGTTATAAATATCTATATACTATAGCCTTATCTATAGTTAGATAAGCTTTTTAGTAATAAGCCTAATAGTCTAAGTATTATTATAGCTAATATAAATAGTTAGTAGCTATTTAGTAGCTACCTACTTATTAAGTAATAATTTAGTTCCTTATAAAAGGATTTATAACAGTAGTTATAGGTCTTAGTAATTAGTTACTAAGGCTTTAGTGACTCTACCTCACTATAGAGTTATTACAGTAGAGGCCTAACAAGATAAGGGGCTCTATAAGCTTAAGTCTTATAATACACTAATACCTACTATTAAGCCCTACTTAGTTAAGTGCCTATAGCTAAATATCTTATAATTCTTAAGCTTCTATTTCTTTTAAGAAACTAGTATAAGTAAAATAAATTAGAATAATACTAAACAGACTAATCTTTTACTAATACGTTACTAATATATAGCTAGTATAAATAAGCTATAGCTATCTAGAATTAAGTACCTAATAGACCTAACTATAGCTATTAATTAAAGTATACTACTAAAATAGTCTATATAATAATCTAATAAAGAAATAATATAAGGAAGGACGCTATTAAGAGGGTTTAATACGCTAGATTCCTATATAGCTACTAATAAGGCTAATAAGGCTAATAAGGCTTTTATTACTAAGTAGTTATATAGTAAGTAGAGTATAAGTATACGCTAAAGTGCTAGTATAACTATACTAGGCCTAGAGATTATTAACCTTATATAGGTAATAATATTATACTTCTAAGAAACTATAAAGACTATAGTTAAGGAGTATTATAAGGAGTAAAGGCACTATAAGCGCCTTCTATAAAAGCTTACTAACAGACTAGCGTAGCGTCCTAATAAAAAGGAATATAAGAAGCCCTTATTCTATAACTATAGGACTATAAGGGAAAAATCTATAAGCGCCTAAGTAGCTAATTAGATTATTACTATAGAGGTAGGAAATAGGCTCTGCCTAGGAAGCACTATTAAGTAATATATTAAATAGGCCTTCTTAAAGGTATCTCTAACCTTATAGATATAGTAATATAACTATAAAAAAGGCTTACTAAAGCCCCTAAAGTAAAGTAATTTCTTAGTGTTTATTTACTAATAGTATATTAATTTAAAGGCCTAAGAATAAGACTACTAGTAAGAGTTAAGAAAAATAAGAATATATAATAGCTAGAGCTTAATATAATACCTTACTAACTAGTTAGTAATATATTATAACCTAAGCACTAAAGACGTTAAGGACTTAGAAACTAAGGCGTACTACTACTTCTTTAGCCTACTAATTCTATTATAAGACAAAATAGTATAATAAAAGGTACTTATCTTTTAACCTAAAGATATTACCTATAAGGCTAGATAGCTATAGTTACTTAGGAAGTAACAGCCTACTAAAGGATTAGTAAAAAATAGTAAGAAGCGCCTTACACCTAAAAGTAAATAGCTATAAAGACCTATACTATATAAAAAGGATTAAGGTAAAGATATACCTAAGGGATTAAGGCTAATAAAGTAAGTGTATAAACTAGTAGGAGGTAAAAAATATAACACTTAGTTACTAAAAGGTTAGCTAAAAGCAGGCTAGTGTTATATTTATAATAAGCTAGGGCACCTTATAAGTAAATACTATAAAAAAAAACCTAATAGGGGAAGTAATAGTAAGCTATTTACTTACTAACTAAATAAGGGAACTACTACTATATAAAATATTATTATAAGGCCTAAGGTCTATAAACTTAACTTATTAGAAAATAAGTAGGTATAAGTGTTATACCTTAAATACCTACGCCTAAACTAATAAAAGTACTTATAAGAACTACTACTATAGCTATAGTAATTATCCTATAAGGGGACGCTAAGGAAGTTATTAAAGTAGTAATAGATATATACTTAAAAGTAGACTTTATTAGCACTAAATTAGTAAAACACCTAGGCCTAAAGCCTATAAAGGCTAAGGCCTTAACCCTTAAGTTATTTATAGGTAAAAAGGTAGGATAAAGAAAGGCCTATTAGCTAACTTTTCTCTTAATTAACTACTATAGGTAGTTATAGAAGGTTTACTAACTAGTTATTAAGATAAAATAAGAAAAAAGATAACCTAATATTCTTATATCTAGACAGTTTATAGGCTAAAAAGGTATCTAGATAAATATAGCTATAAATTAATAGTATTATAAGGTAATATCTATTATAAAGCTAGAGTTAATTACTTATAATATTATTAAAAACAATAAATATATATATATATTATATATCTTATATAAGGTAGGCAAACTAATAAAGCTAAAACTACTAGACATACTCCTAGAGAAGTTATAAAGTAAAGTAGCTACCTTTAATAAGTAATTAGTAATAGGACTATAGGTATATAGTAAGGCTAAACACTTAATTAATCTTATACTAAGAAAGAAGCCTCTATATAGCCTAATCTACTTACTAAATAAGAAATAGCTAGAGGAATTATACTAATATATTACTAAGAACTTAGTAAACAGGCGTATTACTAGGTCTATTAGTAAGGCTAAAGCACTTATACTTTTTATACTAAAAAAGGTTAGCATAATATAACTTTATATAAATTACTAAGGCCTTAATAAGGTTATAATAAAGAATTATTATCTATTACTATTAATTAGTAAGCTACTAAATAGGCTTTATAAGGTAAAATAGATATTAAAATAGATATCTAAGATACCTACTATTATATTAATATTAAAAAAGAAGACTACTAGAAAATAGCGTTTAAGACGTAATATAGTTATTTTAAATATATAGTTATACTATTTAAGCTAACTAATACACCTATAATATTCTAGGTATTTATTTACTAAGCGCTTAGTAAGCTACTTAACACCTATTATATAGTATATATAAATAATCTAATAATTTACTTTATAATAAGGGAGTAGTACACTAAAGATCTTAAGAAGGTCCTTTAGAGGCTATAGATATTTAGATTATTTATAAAACTATTAAAGTGCTCCTTTTACTAGCAAAAGGTTAAAGTCCTAGGGTATATAATTACACTAAAAGGGATTAAAATAGATAAATTATATATATAAATAATTACTAACTAAAAGGCGCTAGTATTAATAAAAAACATCTAGGTCTTCTTAAGGTTTTATAATTTCTACTATAAATTTATCTTAAGGTATTTTAGTATTACTATACTTATAATAGCACTATTAAAAGGCTATATAAACATAAGATATAAGTTTAAATAGACTAAAAAAGCTAATAAAGCTTTTAATTAGCTAAAAGTTACTTTCTTATTAGTAACTATACTTACGTACTAAAACCCTTAACGTATAACGTATATAAAGATAAATATATTAGTTAAAGCTATTATAGCTATACTATTATAGTAAGTAAAAAGATAGTAGTAACTAGTTACCTACTAGTTATAAAAGCTTACTAATATAAAGTAGTAATAGGCTATAAAGCAGTAGAAGCTATTAGCTATTATT
>NW_007361212.1:12614-15479 GCF_000149035.1 Colletotrichum graminicola M1.001
AGGAAAAATAAAGTTATATAAGTATATATATAAGTAGTAAAAGTATTATTATAAAACCCTAGCTATATAGTAAGTAGCTCCTAAAGTAAAAAGTCCTCTCCTTAATACTAGTAGTAGGCTTTTAAATATACTAGTTAACTAGTAATAATTACTATTATTATAACCTAAGGCTAAAAAGTAAGAGGATAGTTAGTAAATACTTACTAAGAAGTTACTAAGGTAATAAAGAAACTAGTTAAAGCTAAGGTTATTATCTTAAAATAATATATCTTATAACGTATTATAAAGAAGCTTATAACTACTAAAATAGCACTAGTACTACACCTTACTACTAAGATAAAAGAACTTATTAGAGGACTATAGGCTAAAGATAAGTTTTATTTATTATAATTAGTAAGGGCGTATAGTATAGCTAGTAAATCTAAGATATATACTATTAATAAAAAGAGCACCTTATTCTTTAAAAGAAGATTAGTAATCTTATAAGTAGAATTACTAAAGATAAAGATCTTTTACTAACACTATAATAACCTTAAGGTAGGTTATATAGGAGTAATAAAGACCTTAGACTTTATTATAAGAAAGTTTTATTAAGAAGGGATTTAAAAAAATATATAGTAGTATATTAAGAACTATAAATACTACCTTAAGGTAATAACCTCTTAGTATAAGCTATATAGAAAGCTATAATTACTACTACTACTATTATACTTATTTTAGGAGATTTTAATAGATTTTATTATAAGGTTATTACTAAGTGCTTATAATAATAACACTAAGTATAACTATATACTAGTTATCTTATATAGAATAATAAAGTTTATAATATTTATTTTTACCTTTAAGACACTAAATATAGTATAGATAATAAGAATCTTATATAAAAAGGTAGAATATAAGTTTAAGACGCTAGAGGGAATTATTACTAATAAAGATAAGCTATTTACTAGTTTATTTTAAAAGGAATTTATAAAAGTAAAAGTAATCTATTACTAACTATTTACTATATATTACCCTTAGATAAATAGCCTAATAAAGTAGACTTACTAAACGCTAGAACGCTACTTATAACTATATACTAATAGCTTACTAAATAGATAAGCTATATAACTAAATAAGGCTAAATTTATATATAATAATAGTAGGCACTTTACTATTAGAGTATCCCCCTTTATAGCACTATATAGGTATTACTTAAGGAGCATAAAGTATATACCTAGCTATAAGGTTATAGTATAAGGGGTAAAAAAGTAAATTAAGAGAATTACTAATATTTAAAAGCAGGTAGTAAAGGCATAAGAAAAAGCTACTAAGTTATAAGCTATATATTATAATTAGAGGTATTAAGAAAAGGAGTTTTATTATAAAGAGGTTATTAGGCTATTAACTAAGAACATACGCTTTAAGAATAAGAAATTAGCACTATAATATATTAAAGTAGTAATTACTAGAAGGATTAGCAGGCAAGCGTACTATATTTACCTCTTAGAATAATATAGATAACTATATAATATATTTTTAGTGTTACTACTAGAACTATAAGGAGATAGGTAACAGTTTACTAAAGGCTTAGTAAAGCTCCTTAAATTAGAACTAAAGGATAATATATAGAAAGTAAAAGAAATTATTATATACTAAGGTAGTAAAGATAATCTTTACTACTTAGTTAAATAGGCTAGATAGCTTATAAAATATAATATATAAGAACCCTTATACTACCTTAATAGTATATAAGAAGTAATCTAAAAGTATAAAAAGTAGACTAAAAAGGTTTATAAGAAATAAGATATATAAAGTATAGTTAGTAACTATTTACTAAATATATATTCTTTATAAAGCTACCTATAAGACCTTTTTTATTTATCTTAAACACTATAAGGAAACTAATAAAATAAAGTCTATTATAAAAAGTAGTTACTAGATAGTTAGTAAGAAAAACTATAATTAAGTATCTAGATTATAAGGATTAACGTATATAGTGCTTATAGCACTAATAGTAGTATAAGTAGCCTTAAGAAGACCTTTATACTTATTATTAGTAGCCTTCTTCTTATTAATAAGCTAGTAAAAAGTAGCGCCTTTACCTTTAGCCTTTAAGCTATAGGTTTACTTATAGCCTTTTACTAACTACTTAGTAAGCTTAAAGTAAGCAGCCTAGATAAGAGATTACTTAGCCTCCTTAAAATTAAAAACAGTAAGCTACGCTTTAGATACTATAATAATAAAGTTAACTAGCTTTACTAAGTTATTACTAATAAAAGTAAAAGAGCTAGCACCCTTATTAATATTAAAACTAATATTATCCTTAAGACTAGAGATAAGAGATAGTCTAAGGTTATATAAAAAGACATCCTTATTAAACTCCTTACCTAAGGCTTTAGCCTCTTCTTAAATAGTAGTAAAAGTGTTACTAAGTACTTATAAAGTAGTTACCTACTTATTAGTAAGGTTATAACTAAGAATATTAGTAGCTATAGCGTTATAACTAGCTAATAAGGTAAAGTTACTAAAGGTAAAAAAAGTATAAAGAGTAAGGTATATTACTAAATAGTTACTAAGGGTAAGGCTAGAAGTATTACGCTCCTTAGGGATTATAAGCAGACCTAAACGCTTTATAAAACGCTCCTAATTAATTTTCTTACTAAAAAAAGCAGCCTTATTCTTAGTAGCAGTAAGGGCGTTATTAAGCGCTTATATAGCTTTTTACTAAGCCTTAGAGAAGAGGCAGCTAAGAGTATTAAGAGCTATACTATTATAAGTAAGTATTAAAAGCAAACTACTAAGACTATAAAGAGTAGTATAAGTAAGATAGTTTATAAAAAGGTTACTAAGCTATTACTA
This sequence comes from Colletotrichum graminicola M1.001, assembly GCF_000149035.1. Taxonomy (NCBI): domain Eukaryota; kingdom Fungi; phylum Ascomycota; class Sordariomycetes; order Glomerellales; family Glomerellaceae; genus Colletotrichum; species Colletotrichum graminicola. Next base: position 15,456 of record NW_007361212.1, read on the forward strand.
ATACTTATAAAAATAAACACCTAT
>NW_007361212.1:16777-19788 GCF_000149035.1 Colletotrichum graminicola M1.001
ATAGTAATAAGGTACCTAATTTCATAAAAACATTAAAAGGATTTTATCTAGATAATAAGGGAGGATAAGAAGCTATCTAGAGCTAATAAAAAGGACTATATCCTGTTATTATTATTATTAGGTTATTAAAAGAAGTTATATAATAACTTTAGGATAAAGTCGCTTAGGGAGGGAGAGTAATTATAAAAGGATTTATAACAGTAGTTATAGGTCTTAGTAATTAGTTACTAAGGCTCTAGTAACTCTACCTTACTATAGAGTTATTATAGCAGAGGCCTAACAAGATAAGGGGCTCTATAAGCTTAAGTCTTATAATACACTAATACCTACTATTAAGCCCTACCTATTTAAGTGTCTATAGCTAAATATCTTATATCCCTATTTATATTAATAGTTAAATACCTAGTGTAGTAATTAATCTACTAGTAAAAAGCGCCTCCTTTATAGTAGATAATAAGGCTAGTAATTTAGCCTTAGTAGTTAACGTTATTACTATATCTTATTTATTAGCTTACTAGGAGATAAGCCCTCTAAATAGCTTTAGTATATATACTTATAAGCTATAATAGTCTAGTAAGTTATTAGTAAATAAGGCGTCTAAAGTAACCTCTAACGTATTATTTTTACTACCTAGTGTTACTTTATATTTAAGGTAAAAGTGCTATATATAGTAAAGATATCTAAGTATATAATTTACTACCTTTTAGTAATCTAAATTTAGATTATAGTTAAAGTAAGTAAGCTAGCTAGCTATAAAAGTAATATCTAGCTAAGTTATTACTACTATATAAAGGATTATTTTTACTTTTTTTTAATATTAGTTAACCTCTTATAATAAGGCTATATATTTATTAAGTAGTAGCTTAGCCTTTACTATAGGTAATAATATAAGAGGTTAGCCTAGTTACCCTTTATAAGGCTATATGTAGTGTATTTTAGGCACTTAGTGCCTAAACTAGTTAATCTTTTAGTAATACTAAAATAGTCTATTAACAGGCGTAGCATACCACCTATACCTTTATAATTATTTAGGCACTAAGTAGGTCTTCTAGCTGTTAATAGGGGCTGGGTTTAAATCCCGCCTATTAAGACTCTCTTTAGTGTAGGCCTTAAGGGGCTAGAAGGTTATTAATTAGTAGATTAGTTAGCTAGGCATGAATAAGGGGCACCTTACGTTAGGCTTAGAGGGACTAGGTGTAGGGAGGTAATGTCTAGTAGCTGCTGCTAGACGCCAGGCTGCCTAGGGCCTTTAGGGTTAACATAACCTTATGCTCTAGCGCACGGTTACTAGCGCTAGTGCACGTAGGCCTGAAGCGACTTAGGACGCGTTGTATTAGAAGGGGGGTAATTATAAGGGGTTAGCCTGGTTACTCTTTATAAGGCTATGTGTGGTGTATTTTAGGCACTTAGTGCCTAAACTAGTTAATCTTTTAGTAATACTAGAATAGTCTATTAATAGGTGTAGTATACTACCTATACCTTTATAAATAATTTATTATATTTATATTTATTATTTATTAGTAGTAGTTTTATTATTTTATTATAGTATACTACTTATAAGAGCTAAAGATAATAGTTACTTTAGTTATAAATTACCTTAAGGCTAAAGAACTACTATAATAGGCCTCTACCTTTAAGGTAGTATTATTACTAAAAAGCTACTATCTTATTACTTACTTATACTTTATTTATATAGTAATAGGCTAATATATAGTTATTAATATAAAAAAAGAATATAATATAATTCTTCTTCTAATAGTAATTCTTACTAAGCACTTAGTAAAAGCCCTATATAGTAAGTCTTTTTTTAAGGTGCTTTTACTATAGTAGTAGTAATTACTAAAGCCTATATAGCGCTTTTAGTAGCTAGAGGATCTAGCTAGAGATTTAGTAGCCTAAAGGTATCTCTATAAATACTACTTTATTAATAGTAGTATAAATAAATATATTTACTATATTATATTAAAGTAATTCTAAATTAAAGTAAGTAGCTATTACTATAAGTATTTTAAATAATATACCTACTAATATAGCTATATAAGTATCTTATAGATTTTTTACTTATTAGTTACTACAGACTATAAGTCTTACTTTAAATTTAGTTAATTAACTATATTTATTAAGCTTATAAGTATATACCTAATAGTAGCTAAGGATTTTATACCCTTTAGCTACTACTTATAGTACTATTACTTAAGATTTTAATGTTTTATACTTATATAGATACACTATTTTAGCGTCTTTAAATTACTTTTTATATAGGTAGCCTTTTAACTATCTATAGATTAGTAAAAGGTATAGTAACTTCTAATATATACTTATTAGCTTATAAGGTCTAGTAACGCCTTTATTATATACTAGTAATTTACTAATAACGTCTTTATAATTATTATACTTATTAGATATTAAGGTTAACTACCTTATATAAAACTTAAAAATAAGAAAATAATAAAGTAGAATTAAATATAAGTAAAATATATTTTATAGTATTAATAATACTATATACACTATATACACTCTATAACTATATAACTACTTTAAATTCTACTATATATTATAAAAGATAAGAATATTACTATATAAAGAATAGTACTTCTAAGAAGAGCACTATTCTCCTAAGGAGTTACTTTAGTAGTAAACCACACTAAGTAAACTATATAAGCAACGTGTGTTAGATTAATAACCTAACTAAATAATAACCTAATAAATAAACCTAGTTAATAACCTAGAATCTAGAAGAAGTCTCTAGAAATCTAAGATAACCTTAGGAAAATAAGTATAAATAATCCCCTTTTCTCCCTCTATCTAGACAGTTAGCCTTAGTTCTATGAGTACGAAATATAATATATTATAACTATATTCCTTATTTATTATCCTTTATCTTATCTCTTATCTCTTAGCTTTATATTGCCTCTTATTACCTGTAAAATAAAGTTTTTAAATCTTATTAGTTATAAATATTAAAGGTTATATAGTTAGGTAGTTAGTAAGGCATGTATCATACTTACTTA
>NW_007361213.1:0-18161 GCF_000149035.1 Colletotrichum graminicola M1.001
TTACTACTTAGACTATTACTAGGCTTTATACCTTAAAACCTACCTAATTAGTCTACCTTAGTAATAAATACTATTAAAAGAGGGTCTAATTCTAAGTATACTCCTATAAGTCTTATACCTCTTAGTTAAATATTACTAGTTACCTAATAACTAATCCCCTAAATACTTAACGTAACGCTATAATTAGAAAGACTTATATATTTACTTATAAACTTATATTTACCTTCTATTTTATCTAGACTAACTTTATTATTAGTTACTAAAACTAGGCCTCTAGCTTAGGTTTTACTTAAGATTAAAGACGTTATAAAGAAAAACCCTCTAACTTAGGCTTAACTACTCTAAAAACCCCTATTAATTAAAAAACGTAAAGACTTATAGCTAAAGGAGATAACTTTTTAAGATCCAAACTTATAGTTAGGATAAGTAAATTATAAGTTAATACTTAGTAAGTTAGAGCTTAATTAGTAAGAAGCTAATAAGTTACTTTAATAAGAGGCTATAAATTACTATTAATAACTATTATACTACTAAAATAAGCTTTTTAAGAAACTAGTAATTAATAAGTATATATAAGAGAAGTAAGTTAATTAATATAATAACCTAATTAATAAGTTAGCTTATATAACTTCTATATATATGCCTTAAGTACTACTATTATTAAGCTAGGATTAAAAAGGCTAGGATTATAAGGACGTAAGGCTTTAATAAGATTATATAAAGGAGGTATATAAGTAGGAGGTAGAGGCTAAGAAGAAGAATAAGAAGAAGGGCTAATACTAATTTACTATAAAGGTAGTTATATAAGGGCTAATCTTAAGGATAATTTCTCTTTAAGAGGACTTATAAAGAAGAAATTAGGGGATAATTAGAGTAAGGTAAGGTAATTAGCCTAGAGTAAGATAGTATATAGGCTAATTAGAAGATCTTAATCCTAATTAAGTATAGAGATATAAGCTAGTGTTAATAGATTTAGAGATAGATACGTATAATTTATTCTTTATACTTATACTTATCTTCTAATTAAACTAAAGCCTCTTTATAATTTACCTTTAATTATAATAATATAAGATAATTAGAAGTAATTACTTACTTAATTAGGGTATAATTATACTTAATCCTATAGTTTAATACTTATAGTTAATATTAATTCTAGATAGATTAAGATAATTTATATACTAATTAGTAAGGAATCTTATGTTACTTTTAGTAGTTATAGTGTTCTATATAGTTACTATATTATAAAAGTCCTTTATACCCTATAAGCTTTTATTATCTAAGGTATATATATAAATAGCTAGGTAATACCTCTATATATTATTATAAAAAGTAAATATTACCTCCTCTCTTAGTACTAAAATAGCTAATTCTTAGTAAAATAGTATATTTACTTAAGTAAAAATAAAAAGATAATAAATAAGATTAGCTTAGATTAGTTAAATTATTTTAACTAGTATATAAAGTCTTATATAAGAAGTACTTATTAACTTCTAATTCTTAATAGCTATAATAGCTATAAATTAACTAAACTTAATAATTTTTATAAGAAATAGAAGATTATTACTTTATATATACCTCTTTATTTATTATATAAGCTTTAGCCTCTTAATATAGGTTATTTTAGTCTATTAAAGCTTTTATATAATAAGGAAATTAAGAAAATAATATAAATATAGATTTTATATATTATAAAAAATAACTTCTTTTTTACTTTTAAAGTAGTATTTTTTACTTTAATAAAAAGAAATATATAAGCTAGCTCTAAATAGGCTAGCTTTATACCTTTTAACCTTAAAGTAGTTATTTCTTACTTAAAGTTTAAGCTAAATATACTAATACTTACTAGCTTATATCTAACTAGCTTAGGCTTATAAGACCTAAAAATACTAACTATAGCACTAGAGGGTATATAAAGTACTAGTTTACTAAAAAGAGAATCTAAAGATATTAAAAAAAGCTTACTAATACTAATATATAAGGTAATTAACCTTTAAGCTAAAAGTATTAGTAAGTTAGTATATAGGCTTACTTTTTATTAAGGCTAAGAACCTTAGACTTTATATAAAAATAAACATATTAAGTAAGCGCTAGAGGGCTAAAAAGACCTAACTATATCTTCAAAGGTTACTTAATATAGCTAAAGTAAAAGCGCTATAAGGAAGAAAAGAGGGTGTTAAAGCTAGAGGTAAGAAAATATTCTAAAAAGAGGGTTATATAGAGGGTAGTAAGCTATATATATAATAATATAGTAATTATAAAAAGACTAGACATAATATATAAACCTATAAGGTAGTTTAGGATAGTAATAAAGAAGATAGTAATAAGTAGTTTTAATTAATCTTATATATTATAGCTTAATTAACTTATAAGAAAAGTAAAAAAAGAAGTAGAAGTATATAGCTTACTATAATATATACCTTACTATATAGGTATGTTATAATAAGTTCCTAATAAGTATTATAGCTATATAACTATTAACTTTATATAAAAATACTAATAGTATTATTTTTATTTATTAATCTTATTACTATATACTTTTACTATTCTCTAGCCTCTAGATATAGCTATCTTTAGCTTATTAAAGTAAGCTTACTACTAAAAGGTTAGATATTTAAATAACTAGGTAATAAGTTTAACTATTACTAATAAAGAAGTATTTTTAAAGTATTATTTTAAGGCCTATAAGGTATTTATTATAAATATTAATATTAAGTGTAGCTAAAAGACTACTAGGTTAAAGCTAGTATCTAGAAAGTACTCTTTTTTAACTTATTAGTTTCTAAGGCCTAGTAAGCTAGCTAGGCTAGCTAAGCTAGCTAGTAATCTAGTAGCTAATAGTAAGATAAAGCTAAATTTATTATCTTATAGCTAACTCCTTATAAATTTACTAATTTATAATATTAATTATACTAGTTAACCTAGCTAGGTAAAACTTAGTTACATACTTATTTTATTTATTACTTATTTAGAAAGGTATAAAAGAGATATAATAAGTAGGCTTCTAAAGTAGCCTTTTTAAAAAGGTAAGTTAAATTATTATAAGCTTAGTTAGATAATATATAGTTATATAAAAAGAAAAAGATCTACTTATTAATTAATAATATCTTTATTACTATAATAAATATAATATAGGTATAAAGTCTAGATACTAATAATATAAGTAGTCTAAATAAATCTAAGGTATCTAAATTACCTAGTAAGGCTAAAAGTTATATATAGGTAGGTAGTAGAGATAGTAAAATAAGTAGTAATAGTAGTAGTAATAATAGTAATAATAATGTCTTAGATATAGGGATGTCTTATAAGTAGGGTAAGGGAGGTACTAATTGTCTAGCTAATTAGGCTCTTCTTAACGCCTTACCGCTTTAAGGTAAGACCCCACCTTATAACTCAGGCCACCTATAAAGACAGGCCACCCTAAAATGCCTTATTTTTACCACATAATACTCTATTACTAATTAATAGAGAAAGCCTATATAAATCTAAATTAATTAATATAACTTATAAAACTACTACTATTACTGCCTCTATTACTTCCTCTACCTCTACTGCTGCTGCTGTATCTACTACTTCTTTTACTGCCTCTGCTAACAGTAGTGCCTTTTTAGTATCTACTACTGCTTTTGCTGCCTTAACTACTACCTTTTTTACTACTTCTTTTACCTCTATCTTAGCTGCTTTTTCCTTTACTATAATAATTAACTTTATAGTAGTAGAGTAAGTATTTAGATCTATAGCTACCTTACTTTTCTTTTACTTCTTTATATAATCTAGCTAGGCCTTAAGGGACTATATCCTCTTACTGTTCTCTACTAAGGTAATATTTATATTATTTAGCTGTTTTCTTACTTTTATAAAGAGGAGCCTCTAAGTACTGTAATCTTACTCCTTATTACCCTCCTAAGGGTCCTATAGACTTTAGTATCTCCTTAAGTCTCTTAACTTTTAAGAGGTTTAGACTATAAACTATTAAGGTGTACTAGGCTTTATTAGGAATTTATTATTCTATATAGGCGCCTTTAGAGTATTAGTACTATTATTTAGGTTAATAAACTTACTTATTAGAGGTCTAGCTATATTAATAGGCTATAATCCTATTACTAACTAGCTTACTTAAATATTTCTTAGTGTAAAGGTATCTATAGATACCTTAAAGTAATAGTAAAGAAATTTCTACTTCTTAATAGGTATAGCACTAAGGTCTAAAGATATATCTATAACCTCTCTTCTATATACTTACTTTAAAGATAAGAATACTACTATATTAAGAAACTAAGTAATATAGCTAGTATAAAGTAGTTAATAAAGTAAGTAAATATCTTACTAAAAGTATTTTTATATAAAGTTATTTAGAATATAGCTCTTATACCTATTTATAATAAGAAGGACTTTAGACTTATACTTCTTAGCCTCCTTTATAGTAGTAAGAATAAAAATAGTCTTTAGCTAGTTAAGACTAATCTTATTAGATATCTATTTATTCTTTAATAATATAAATTACTATTTACTAAAAAATAAAAGCTTAAGAGGAAACTACTATTATTATATAGTAGCCCCTTTAAAGATAACTAGAAGAAGAAGTCTATTACTATCTATAGAGATACACTTAAGAATACTTATCTAAGTGTACCCCTTAGAGACTTAAATATATATAGTTCTTTTACTAGACTTACCTAATACTAAAGACTACTAAGCCTTCTCTTTAGTAATCCTAGTCTTATTTATATTCTATTAAAGGTATTATAGGATATCCTTAATAACAGGGAGTATAAGTAGATAAAAAAGCTCTTTAATCCTCTCCTTAGTAACGTACTTAATTCTCTTAGAGCTAATCTTCCTGGCCTTAAGGGTCTTTATAGCTAGATTTCTCTATAAGAATCCTTTTATCTACTTCCTCCCTAATAAGTATAAATTACTACTAGCCTTAAGGACTCTTTAGGCTATCTCCTTAAGTTATAAATAACTTAGTGTAAAGCTAAGGGCTTCTTAGGCTAGTGCCTAATTAGTAAGGCGTCTTTCTTAAAGTTAACTAAGGCGCTAATAGTCTGCTTTAGCCTTATAAATTAAGGTTATACTATAAAGGTAGTAATATAGTGTAGTGTAAGGGATACCCTATTAGTAAGAGGCTTTATAATAGCTGCTACTAGTAAGAACTTTATTAATTACCTACTATAAGGTCTCCTAGGTATAAGTAACTATTCTAAATTATTTAGTACTTTTAAAAGAATTAATTTGATTTTTTGTTATTAGGATATTTTGGTTTAAAAAAGGTAGTTAATTCCTATTCCTTAAAATAAGGGGTAAAAAAGCTAATGTTGCTACATGGCCCGTCTTTACAGGTGGCCCGAGTTATAGGGTGGGGTCTTACGACCAATGCTGTAACGGTAATGAAAATGCGCTGCAAAAGACGGTGCTTACTGTATCGAACCGTACGCAGTGTCAATGGCTGCTACTGCCGCAACGTCATTCAGAGAGAATACAGGATTACATACTATCAGCAGATACATTTGGCTTTACCAGTCACCTCTTTACAATGCTATAATAGGTTGATGCGCCCGATTTAACTATTTAAACATTTGCCCTGCGTAACGAAGATTCAATACACTCGGGTTCGTCGCTAATATTGTTACAAATAATTCAAGATATAGAGACTGTTGCTCATAGGGCCTGATCGGCAAAACCGATATCAGGGCGATATCGCCCGTACTCTAAGATAAAAGTTTATAGGGTTAGGGTTAACGAGAGTTCAATACAAGGTCAGAGGTTAATTTAATAAATGTACTGCCAGCGCCTGCCCACTATTGCCAGCGCCCGGCTGCCAGCGCCTTTCTACTATTACCCACTGTCGCTAGCAATAGTAGATAACAGTAGGTAGGCGCTAGCAGCCAGGCGCTGGTAATAGTGGCTAGCAGTAGTAGGCAACAGTAGGCAGGCAACCTGCTATATTAGTCCTTTTCTAAAGTTCAACCTAAGTCTAGAGCCCAGTAACAATTTGTATAGGGAAAGCAGGGGATTTAGTAGATTTCTAGCAAAAAAGGTCACAGTACGTAGCCTATTCTAATAGCTTTAGAGTTCTGTAATGTAGAACTAAAATCATCATGTATCTTCCTGTTTTTAGCCTAGTGCGGCACAATTTGAGTTTTTTGGTACTTGTGGCTGGTGCTTGGTCCGTGATATCGGTCCTTATTCAAAGTGTCAAATAATATCGGCGGTGCCGATCAGGCCCTTAGACGCAGACACTATACTATATATCACTGTCACAATCTCTCACAAGCTTAAGCACACAGCTAATATGGGTCATACTAAAAGGTGAAGAGAAGCTTGATTGTTTGTAAAAGGGTTCCTATGAGTGAGGGCCCATTGAAATACGAGTGCCAAGGTTGGTCAGGTGACATTGCACCTGACGTGGCTGATACCACGCGCCACACCGGCATGAGCCTTCTGTGATATAATCCTATTGGCTTCTACAGGTATCTTCTCCTTCATTTAGCTATTATACATCTACCTAGTTCACTTACCTTTGCTAAGTAGTGCGACTTGGTAGCTTTAGATTAACATCCTTCACATGCTTCAGTAACTATTTTCGAGATCTAAGCTTCCAGGGCCGCCTGGTTTGAACACATGTGCACACTAGGTAATAATGTTACCTGCAGCGGTGCAGTGTGCCAAGAGATAGTAAGGTTACAGCGCTCAGCAGATCGACCGCCACAGCCTATCGCATCGTACAAGTTAACGCCTAAAGGGAGCGAGACAGACCGCCTTCTTCATTTGATTGGCTTTCAAAGTCTTTAGTGCAGCTCACTGGGTACCGATAACGCTTTCTTGATCTTGGCAAAGATGCCGTTACAGTGGGATAAGAGGTGGAGAAATCAATTACCGAGAAAGGTCTTCTCTTCATACTTTTACCGTTTCTTGACCTTCCTTATAGAGCTTGCACTTCAATTGATACCGCCTGGCGTTGCCTTCCTGATACGCTCTCGGACCCGTTTGCCAACATGTTACCATCGCCCAGGACTACAATGATCGTACTACCTTCCTAGAAAACGAGCCAAGTAAATCAGAGACCTACAAGTGTCAAGCCACTCGTCGGCGTATCAACTCCCCTTCTGCTTTCATTTCATCATTTCCTGGCCCGCTAAAACAGCCATGATTGCTATGATTAGCTGCTGACAGAGTGCGCATTGCACTGTATATGACCGTTGATAGCTAGCCGATTACAAACTTGACCTTGATTGAAAGCTAGGACCTTATTTCAACCGTAGCTAATGTTGACTTGACACACATTGCTGCTGTTGCTAGCTGCCGGAGACCTGGCATACATTTCACTGCTGGCTTGCCCGAATGGGATATACCGCCGGTCAGAATTCTAAGTAATAGACCTGGCCTAGCATTTTGCCAAGAACACGGGAAAGCAGGACGTGATTTATCAGCCGCGATATGCCGGCCGGGAGTCGCAGCACCTTATCTATTGACAGCTCCTATCGGATGTCTGCCCCTTCTCCTACTCCTTCCTACTTAGCTCTATGCCACTGAATCGCGGGGTAGGGAGCCTCAAAGGTGCCTTTTCAGGACTGCCCTCCAGATACTGCTGTCACATTACATAGCAGATGTCTTTTGAAGTGCCTTTTGAGGAAGGCAGTACTGAGGCTATGAGATGCGGTTGTAACATCACAAGGTGAATTAAGGCGTATTAGGAAGGAGGAACTACGCAACGACTGGTGCATGCCATGTCTCCATCTTGGACAGCGACAACATGAGCATGATGCTAGCCAAGATGCTAAGTATAAATAAGTGTGCACATTCTCAACCAGTCCATCATTTCACAACCAGCAGCATCACAGCCTCAATTTACTTCCCATCTTTTACTCAGAACAATAAGACCGCTTTCTCTCACGTGTTGTCTTCTGAAAGCCAGACATGGAGCTCTCTAGATACCTTGCCCTCCTGGCAGTCATCCTGCCCGTTGCCTACGGTGCTCCGACGCAGGCTGCGACCAGCCTCCACCCTAAGATCCTGGCCGCCATGAAGCGTGACCTTGGACTGGACGCCGAGGCTGCCACTGCTCGCGTTGCCTTCGAGCACGGTGCTACCAACATCATCGAACAGCTGCGAACCTCGACGGGCGACTCGTTCGCCGGTGCTTGGATCTCCGCGGACGGCACCACTCTTAATGTCGGTGTCACTGATGAAGCCCTGGCCGCCGAGGTGACCGCTGCCGGCGCTACGCCGGCCATCATGTCCAATAGCCTCTCCAAGCTCGAACAGGCTAAGCTGGCCATTGACAACTTGGATATCAACCAATCCGAGGCCCGCGACACGAGCTCGGCTGACTCTGGAATCGCATCGTACTACGTTGATGTTGCTTCCAACAAGCTCATCCTGGAGGCACTCGCCGGTAGTGTTGCTCATGCCGAGTCGCTGGCCACCCAAGTCGGACTCGCCGCATCCGACTTCGAGGTGCGAACTGTTGAGGAGATGCCGACCACCTTTGCGACAATCCGTGGCGGCGACGCCTACTACATCAACCGATCGGCCAGATGCTCTATTGGCTTCTCGGTCACGACGGGCTTTGTTTCAGCTGGCCATTGCGGTACCGTAGGTTCCTCTGCCACCACCAGCAGCGGTGCGGCGCTCGGAAGCTTTGCGGGCTCGGTCTTTCCAGGCAGCGCCGATATGTCCTTCATCCGCAGTAGCAGTGGAAACACTCTCAGTGGCACCATTAACGGCTACAGCCGGGGCACCCTGCCTGTGTCGGGCAGCACCGTAGCCGGCGTTGGATCCAGCATCTGCCGCTCCGGCTCCACCACCGGTGTCTACTGCGGCACGGTCGGGGCCCTCGGCGCGACGGTCAACTACGCCGAAGGACGTGTCACAGGCCTCACTCGCACCAGTGCGTGCGCCGAGCCTGGTGACTCTGGCGGCTCTTTTTACTCCGGCGCTCAAGCCCAGGGTGTCACATCCGGAGGCTCGGGTAACTGCAGATCCGGCGGCACGACCTACTTCCAACCGGTCAATGAGATCCTTTCGACCTATGGACTTACGCTGGTCAGGTCTTAATCAGCTAGTCGCTACGGCTGTCAGTACTGCCCAAGCTGTGTTACAATTTCTCCCAAAGTACATACGACGTTTAAATTTTACCTTTGGATCTCTTCATGTATTTAGTCTCTACTAGGAAATGCACCTCCATTACATACTGCGTCCCCATTCATCCAATTTCATCCGTGGCTCCTCGCTTGAAGAGTGCTGTTGAAACTTGCACAACTGTTTCAAGTACCACTCCGGGCCAGGCTGTAGAGGACGTAGATCACTGTTCCCGCTGGTATAAACTACAACGCACGAGGATATCAGTCGGTAAATATGGCGCTTGAAGCCATGGAGATAAACAGGTTAAGTCAGTCCATGATGCCTGAAAGGCAAAGTCCAAGCGCGGTGGTGCTCATGTGGATACAGACCTGGCGCATGAACCACGAAAAGAGTTACCGCTTGAGCCTATGGAAAATAGGCTGTGGATATGAATACGTACAATGCCGAGGCAAAGGGCGGCATGATGCGACGCAATGGAAAGACTCAAGGGGCTTAGTCGTCTCCCCACTCTCAGGCTTCAGTACATCGTGACAGCAGCTATTTCGGCTGAAAAACCAAACACCGCACGCGACAGACGATCCACACAATCGATCTACCAGACCTGTAGCCCCGTGTAGTAAAGAACCGATGACGACACTGGTGCCGTGGCCATTGCCGACTGGCTTCACGCTCCTCTCCTTGTTCTGGCCCGAGGCGTAGTAGGCCCGCCATGTCACTCGTCGCTCTCGGTTGATGTCGCAGCTGCCACGATTTATGCCTTGCAAATCAACAAGTGAGTGTAAATCTAAGCTGGCTGTAACATCAAGAGGCGCAATTGCTTGACCCTTAGGCTGAGGGCAGGCTTGTGCAGTTCCAGATCCACCGTCAACTTCAAGTTTAAGCGATGCCGGCCTCGACATTGCTCTCGCCTCTATATCGCCCCCGCAGCTGCTAATGGATCCAGTACGAGTCACCCAGCGGGGCTTGGATCTTCCCAGGCTCTTCCTGAATGTCCCACATGAACCCTTGCCAGCTCTCATACCCAGGAAATGTGAGTATCCTCTGTTTCTTGCCTTTGCATGGAAAACGCTATTGGGAAATCGTTAATCATCGCAGGTGCGTGTGAATGGCTTAGGTGCCTTCCATATCTAGCATATGAGCAGAGGGATTTCAATGGAGGAGTAATGACTTCCAATTGTCGCACGTGAACTGGGCCTAGCTAGATAGATTGGGCGGCTTACGTCTCCTCATGTGATAGCCTTAGCTGATATGTTGCGGCGAAAGACGCATGTATGACTACTAGAAAGAGGAAATGATACGCATCGGTTATACTCGGGGCGAGATTTGACTAATGGCAGCTTGTCCATTCGGGTGCTATAATAAGCCGCACCGTTTGGTCATTTTGGAGTAAAGTAGTTGTCCTAATATTAAGAATCTATGTATGGACCGGAGGTATGGTAGAAATACCCATCCCAAGCGGTCTGTGCGGGTGGTTCGCCACAGCTGTGGCGGCCTCCACTGGTATTAGCTACACGAAGCTATTCCAGCTTCACGACCGGTGCTTTTGTTCGTGATGCAATTCTTAACATGAGCGATGTTCCCTACTAAAAGTCACCAGTTTTCATTTTCCTAGAAGTTTACCAGAGTAAGGCTACCCAACACCTTTGATGCCTATGGAGTCAAATTCTCTCACCTGCATCACATTGTGGAACCTACTCTGGTTCTGTCGCTCGAAGCCTCTTCTGTTGTCCTTCAAGATATAATCAGCTTCAGTCCCGTTAATGCCACATACGACCATACCTATTGGAAAACTCGGGATCCCGTCCGCTCTCCCTTAGATAAGCCAATGAGGGCCGGATTAGTAGTTGGGTCGGTGACGACCAGCGAATACCTGGTGTTGTATGTCCTTTTTATGCAGCTGTTTGCTATACACCGCTAGTCTACAGAGGCACGCACCTCCGTAGGAATAGCAGATAGACCATTTAGTACTAAGCCGCCGCCGGCCTGAAGAGGAATAAAACAATTGTAACTTTAAATTGTTTACTTTAACCGCTTGCTGAACTGCTACATTGCCTGCCTCGCACTAAAAATTCATTTTTCCCCGTTTCCCGCTCCTGAGTAGAAGTGCCAGCCGCCCACCATGCTATGACGCCAATGCCGGTAAGAATTGAGACGCCAGCCGCCGCAAGCCAGCCGCCTCGAGAACCGGCCAGTGAGTGATACCAACTCTGCCACGACTCTGACCCCTTTGAAAACGCCTCCCCATCTCCTTCGCCCCCAAGAAGTAGGCGCCGTTCATCCTGCTCCTCTTCATCCCGCGGCCGTGGCCTGAGTTCCGATTCAGGGTTATGGGCCCGTGCCTGACCCGCGGCCAAGGGAAGGGAACGCCTGGCCCGATACTCCTGCTTAATGTTATTAATAGAGATTTCGGTGGTCCCTGGCCCTGTTCGGGCCGAGGAGTGCATTACCTGTAGACATTCCATTACGTCTCCCACGACGTGGTGGGCTGTCTGCGGAGCAACGCCTTGGGAGATGAGTGACCCGAAGAGGTGATTCGGGTGAAGCGAGTGCAGCTCAACGCCATTCCAGTGACAGACGAAACTGACAGGCCCGTTCGGAAGCACCACGTTACGGTTCTCGAGGTGCCGGAGAAGCCATTGTCGCACACCAGCTGAAGTTGCATGCTCGCTCGGGACGGTGTTTCTGGCATCTTTCAGATGCAGACTGGACCCGTCATCAACGCGTGTCATAGTTCTTGATCTTGCTTTCTGTCAGGATGCAGCATCTCTCTCCTAGGTTTGTTTGATGAGTGTTCGTTTTTCGGTGCCTCCCTGTGATGTGATTGCCATCTGGAAAAGTTGTTTTATCTCTCAATTTGGATGCCGCCACGTCAATGCATTCATGCCCAATGGCCGACGTGCCAGGTGGATATTTCTCAAGCACAAGATGTGGATAGTTGCCAAAAGTCATCTCACCGCCAGATTCAAACGAGCCTCTCACAGGCTTCCGTCAGACCCAGTGTTCCAGCCAATAAGCAAGTAAACCACTATTTCTACAGCCTGCACCCTGGGCTGCACATAATTTTATTGGCGCTGAGGTTCCTACAGTGATGTTTCTCTTTTAATCATTCGAAGGCAACTGATCAATATCCTCCTCTCTCTGCCGGAGAATCATTGCAGATGTCATTTGTTCCACACGTAAGACAAGCACAAAGGAACAAGCCATTACAAGGTCAAAAGACCAATACGACGAATAAAGTGCTACATACAGTTATAACACGTATTGATTCAGTTAAATTATTCTATGCAAGTGTTACTAGAAACCTAGGGTCATGTAGCCAGGGATTTACCCACTGGTAGTCACTGACTTTTAGAGTTCAAAGAAAGGTTAATAGCTGTTTGTAGGCAACTTCAAAGTCAGCACAAGGGAAGCAATACTTAGCGGGTACACCCTTCTGACTATTTCCTAGTCTATAAATATCTACAGTAATCCAAAGAGACAATGCTTGAAGTAGGCTTTAGCTGGGAACCGTTTAGATATAGTGGCTGGTAACCTAAGCGGCATTTGCCGCTCCCTGCTTGGCGCCATCTACTGTGCCCTTTACAATGGCCCCCCCTACGTTTGCTGCGCCTTCTGCTCCACCAGCTATACCACCTGCAGTCTCTTTAGCAACCTTTGCTGTACCCTTTGCTGCGTCCTTAACACCATCTCCAACTTTGTCTGCAGCGTCTTTAACACCATCTCCGACTTTGTCTGCAGCGTCTTTGACATCATGTCCAGCACTCCTTCCAATGTCCTTAAACCCCTCTCCAATTGACTTGAATCCGTCTTTAATGCTTGGGTTGGGTGTGCGACTGTCGAGCACGGTGCCTGTCAAACCAGTGACACTCATTTCCAGAGGTGCTAAGGGTCATGTGTCAGTTTATCCTGTAAGCTTAAATGGTATTTGGTAAAGGTTTACCTGCAGCAGTGAGGCTAGCAGCTAGCACAATAAGAACAACTTCAGTGATACGCATTATAAAGTGGAGTCAGTTGTAACAAGGAAGACGTAAAAGATCATCAAGACTTGGTCTTAGTCAAAAAGAGGTCTAAAGTACTGTTGAAAAAACATCAATGTTGGTGAAAATAGAGGGGAGTAGAGTAGCAGACTATAGGAGAAAGTACTAAATAGGTAGAGTTAGTGTACAAGGCTATGTTCTTCAAGAGAATTGATCAGAGCACAGAGAAAATAGACTTATTATTATACTTAGTTAATCTAGTTAGTCTTTTACATTTGCATTGTTTTAAGGAATGAGTTATGTACACCGCGAGACAGACATGAAACAGACAGTAGCCGACAATCAAACGTATTTCTACTAGATGGCACCGCTGATCAATTCTATTAAACAAAGCTAGATCTTGACTGCATGAGGAGCTTCGCTCGGCCTTCGCCGAATCGATTGTAAATTTTCAGGAGGAGAGTTTCAGGTTGATTCATGAGTGTTCGAGTCAAGATTAATCGGCTTATGCCGAATTTTCTCTACAACGTGCCTCACTCAACCGATAAGAGATTAGAGCTCCAGGCTCCAGTCTGGTCTGTGCCGCGATGCCGAGACTGTCGTTCATCCGAACTTAAACTCAGTACCATATTAAAGAGATGCGGGGCAAATAGTACCGGTACAGGTAGTACTAGGCTACTAGCAATGACAAACAGAGAGACCATATTTTAACCACTCAGCTTGGTCTTCCACTACTGCTTACATATTGAAGCTATCTAGGGATAAATAACTAGCATATGGAACGCGACAAGCCCTGCCGATTGATCCTGACAGGTCACAATACAGCTAGAGAATGTGCAAGTTTTGCTTCTTCCCAAGTGGCATACCGCGGACATAGCATTAAGAGGGAGATACCTAAATTAAGGAAGGGGTATTTTTTAACACTATTACCCAGGGGTGTTAGTCATTATTTCGCTGCGATAAAAACCCCTTGCTTACGCAAGGGGTGAAAAAATAGGGTTGCTACTGTCAAATATGGCAGAATTACACGTGAATTAGCCGCTAAATACATAGTTGCCTTACGGCAAATTGTTAGGGAATAGGCAGTAAATTAGCCCTACTTTTAGAAGTAACTTTCCTAATAATATTACTAGGATTAGCCTAGGATTTCCTAACTAAGAAATAAGGGGGTTTCCTTATTCTTAAAGGATTTTATTATAGTTATATAATATATAAAGAAATTAATGAATTAACTATTATAATCCTTATAATTTAATAATTAATAGTCTAATATATATATCTATAATAACTAATATACCTATTTACTAATTAAATAATATTATAATAATTAATAAGAATAATAATAATAAAGTAACTATCTTATAATTATATAGTAATTAGTTTATATAGCTTAACGCTATCTAAGTAAAAGTAAAGTGTTATAATCTCTAGAAATATATTAACCTAAAGGTTATAGTAGTAAACTAATTAATTTATAAGATATATTTAAAGAAACTAATAAAGCTACTTATAATATAATATTAATATACCTTAACTAAGAATAAGCTTACTACTTACTAAGAAGTTACTATAGTTATAGTAATTACTAAGATATCTTAATAAGTAACTATATAGCTATATATAGTAAGAAGTAAGGCTATTATAGTTATACTTAATAAGCTTATATATAAATTAAAATATATAGTAACACTAGATAAGCTTAACTTATATAATCTTATATACTTAAATAGCTGGATAAGTGTTATAAGCAGGTTAAAGTAACTAACTTTAGTATAAAGTAAAAGCTTTAGTAATAATACGCCTATATTATTATCTCCTATTCTACACTATATAGTTATAATAGCTAGCACCTAATTAGTAGATTATAACACTATATCTCCCCTTTAAGAGGTATGTCCCTATACTAAGGACTAATTAGGTATGTTATAGGTATAAGTAGGGAAACTCTAGTATTAGTATAAGGTAACTAGTCCTATATATACTACTTATAGTTAGAACGCTAAGGACTCTAGAAAGGATCTTATCTAGCTAGTAGCGCTAGGATTTAAACCTATACCCTCTACGTAAGGTAGGTATATTATTATATTATAAGTAGGTTAGAGTAACTAACTTTAGTATAAAGTAAAAGCTTTAGTAATAATATATTTATATTATTATTTCTTATTTTATACTATATAGTTATATTAGCTAGTACCTAATTAGTAGATTATAATAATAAGCTATTATTATAAGAAAGTATATAAGTATATTACTTACTTAAAGAATATTAAGGATATAACTAATATAGTTAAATTTACTATATTTATAAATCTTTAAAAAGAAGTACTATAAGTTAACTAAATTACTAGCTAAATAGCTTAATAAGCTAAGTGTAGTAGTAAGAATAACTAAGAAAAAGTATATAAAGTATACTTATAATAAGTATAGTAAAGGATTAGTAAAAGCCTAGTAAAAGGCTGTAACTACTAAAAAAGATCTTACTATATAGCTTAATAAATAAAATATAGCTTATAGTAAATTAGTATAAGTTAATTTACCTAACTATTAATAGCTATTAGTTTAATTTAATAACCTTATTACTACTTTATAAAATAGCTTACTTAGTACTTAGCTAGATTTATATATAGTAACTAGTAAAATAATAAGTAATTAAAATAATCTTAACTAGTAGTCTTTTTATAAGATAATATTAAAGAGGTTTAAAGCCCTTACTAATAACTTACTATATTATAGCTAAGGAGGCTATAGTATATTTAGCCTAATAAAAAGTAATAAGAATATAACTTAGTATATAGTAGAAATATAATAAAGGAAAATAAATTAACTAATAAGATATATTACTATTAATAAAGTATAAGTAAAAAAGTAAAGTACTTTATATACTTTTATTCTTATTTACTATTTATTATAACTTTATAAATAAGTTATAAAAGCCTAGTAATTAGTAGCTAAATATATAATATTAGTAATAAATTAATAATTATATTATTAGGAATTTAAATCTTATTAAATAAGTATAAAGAATTAAAGATAAGTTATATTAACTATATAGTAAATACTATATAAAAGTAGCTTTTTATACTACTTTATAAGGCTATAAGCTAGGTAATTTAGCCTTACTTAATTTAGGTACTACTAACTATATATTTAACTACATATTATAGTTTATTATATTAGTAGTAGCCTTAATTAGTAACTATATCTAAGTAAGTATTACTTAAGTTATAATTAGAGGAATATAGTTTTATAAAGATTATATTAAAGAATACTAATAGCTTACTAATAAAGCTTTATATATATAATATAATATATTATAGCGTCTTTACTATATTACTTAATTCTTTTATAAGGCTATACTAGTAAGGTAGATAGTAAGATATAAGTCTAGGTAATAATTCCCTAAGATATATAGACTATAACCTTATAAGCTATATTAAAAAATAAGATAACTAATAAATACTTAAATATTATAAGTAATATAGCTATAGCTAAGAAAGTAAAAGCGCTTTTATTCTACACTTTACTAGTAATTTACTACTAACCTTATAGATAAGAAATAAATATAAAACGTTAATATAGTAATAACTACTTTATAGTAATATAATAATTAGGTATAAGCGTCTTAGCTACCTAAGCACTAAGGCTTTATAAAGAATTATAAATTCTATATATAAAGTATATATAGCCTAATTTAATACTATAATAATATAAGACTATAATTTCTATAGTCTTAGTAGAATAAGGTAGGAGACTTACTACTAGGCTTATAAATTAATTAAGAATCTAGCGCTAAGTAATTACCTAGCACTAGACTTCTATAATCTTAGATAAGGGTATATAAAATACTACTTAGTAATAATAATCTTAGATTAGGTAATAGGACTTATATAGGATTTATACTTATATAGCTACTACTAAGATACTATTAAATTAATAATAAGGGGCTTTTTATAATACTAAAAACTAAGTATTTAATTATATTAAAGGTTATTTAGGCTAACTAAGAAATCTTATGCCTTAAGTAACTTATAAATATACTTTTTTAATTATAAGATCTTTGTTAAGCTAATAGTAGTAAATACCTAGGCTTAAAATAAAAGTATTAAGTAAATTACTATAATTATTAAGCTTAAGATATAATATATATATATTAATATAAAATTACTTATTGTCTTATAGCCTAAAGTTATAACTATAAGTACTTATATTTATAATTAAACACTATTAGTAGCTTAGAGGTAGAAATTCTTATTCTAACTATTTTACTTATATTTTATACTTAATAAGTATACTAAGCTTTTACTAATAGTAAAGCTAGATTTGTTATATTTATAAGCCTATAGCTACTAAGTATATATACTAATAGTAAATATATAACTATTATAGAACTACTAGTAAAAGCTTACTACTTATATATAAATTAAACTTATTATTAAATATATATCTAGTAGTTTATATTATATTTAGTATTTAATATAAAATAAGGTTTTAACTACATATAATATAATATTTAGAAAGAGATAACTGTTTAATAAATTAACAAATAGATTACTTAATAAGCTTTATAAAGCTAACCTTATAGTAATTTAATAATAAATTAACTAGCTAATAATAGCTAGTAATTAATCCCTTTTATATAAAGAAGCTAATAAGGAAATAAATAAACTAATTAAGTATACTAATATTACTTTACTAAGCGCTATATAATTAGGTAACGTACTATAATATCTATATAAGTAGGTAAAGTCTATAACTCTTCTTGCTTTACTACTATTACTACTAAGTGCCTTTTTTATAGCCTTTAGAAATATTAATATAAGGTGTAAGGAAATAAGAACTAATAGTTCTAAATTAATTAAGCTAATAGCTAATAGCTAAATAATAACTAATTATAAGATAATTAATAAGTAAAAACCTAAATTAATAGCTAACAGTCTATAGCCTATAAGCTAGTAACATACTAAGAACTAATAGTTCTAAAATAATAATGATAGTAATTCCTTATACCTTATCTTATCCTTATATAATGAATTTATAAGATATTACTAAGTATAAAAAGATATTAAATTCCTAAGTAACTATAGCTAGCCTATTAGGTAG
>NW_007361214.1:0-1655 GCF_000149035.1 Colletotrichum graminicola M1.001
GCTAGAGATTTAGTAGCCTAAGGGTATCTCTATAAATACTACCTATTTATAGTAGTATAAATAAATATATTTACTATATTATATTAAAGTAATTCTAAATTAAAGTAAGTAGCTATTACTATAAGTATTTTAAATAATATACCTACTAATATAGCTATATAGGTATCTTATAAATCTTTTACTTATTAGTTACTATAGACTATAAGTCTTACTTTAAATTTAGTTAATAAACTATATTTATTAAGCTTATAGGTATATACCTAATAGTAGCTAAGGATTTAATACCTTTTAGCTACTACTTATAGTACTATTACCTAAGATTTTAATATTTTATACCTATATAGATATACTTTCTTAGTGTTTTTAAATTACTTCTTATATAAGTAGCTTCTTAACTATCTATAGATTAGTAAAAGGTGTAGTAACTTCTAATATATACTTATTAGCCTATAAAGTTTAGTAACTTCTTTATTATACGCTAGTAATTTACTAATAACGTCTTTATAATTATTATACTTATTAGGCGTTATATAGTTAATTAAGTAGCCTTAGGTGCGCTTTAGCTAAAGGTAGTAATTTTTACTTATTAGTTAACTTTATAGTATACTAGACTATATTATTACCTATAAGCTGCCTTATATATAGTCTATAATCTTTTACTATAAAGTAAGCCTTATAAAGAAAGTAGTCTTAAATAAAGTCCTTAGTGTAATCTAACTACCTATATATATAGCAGGATAATACCTTTTTATAACGCCTTTAAATAAGGTTACTACTAGCTAGAGATTACCTAATAGGCTAGCTATAGTTACTTAGGAATTTAATACCTTTTTATACTTAGTGACGTCTTATAAATTAATTACATAAGGATAAGATAAGGTATAAGGGATTACTATCTTTATTACTTTAGAACTATTAGTTCTTAGTAAGTTACTAGCTTATAGGCTATTAGCTATTAATAAATTAAGTAAGTTACTAGCTTATAGGCTATAGGCTATTAATAAATTAAGTAAGTTACTAGCTTATAGGCTATTAGCTATTAATAAATTAATTAATAGGCTATTAGCTATTAATTTAGGTATTTACCTATTAATTATTTTACTATTAGTAATTATTTAGCTATTAGCTATTAGATTAATTAATTTAGAGCTATTAGTTCTTATTTTACTACCCCTTATATTAAAATCTATAAAGGCTTTAAAAAAGACGCTTAGTAGTAACAGTAGTAGAGTAGGAAGAAGCGTAAATTTTGCCTGCTTATATAGATATTCTAGTGCGTTACCTAATTACAGAGCGCCTAGTAGAGTAATATTAATATGTTCTATTACTTTATTTATTTCTTTATTAGCTTCTTTACGTAATAGAGATTAATTACTAGCTATAATTAGCTTATTAATTTATTATTAAATTACTATAAGGTTAGCTTTATAAAGCTTATTAAGTAATTTATTTATTAATCTATTAAAGATTTATTTCTTATTAAATATTACGTTATATATAGTAAAGACCTTAGTTTACGCTAGATACTAGACGTAATATAAATTACTAGATATATATTTAATAAGGAATCTAATCTATATATAAGTAGTAAGCTTTTACTAGTAGTTTATATAGTATATGTCTCTATTAGTACGTACGCTTAGTAGCTATAGGCT
>NW_007361214.1:1865-18030 GCF_000149035.1 Colletotrichum graminicola M1.001
ATATAGCTATAGTTATAATTTTAAGCTATAGGACTTTAGGAACGGGGGAGTAAGCTATATATATTACGCCTTAAGTTTAATAATTATAGTAATTTACTTAGTACTACTATTTTAAGCCTAGGTATTTACTACTAATAGCTTAATAAAGATTTTATAATTAAAAAGTATATTTATAAGTTACTTAAGGCGTAGGATTTCTTAGTTAGCCTTAATAACTTTTAGTGTAATTAAATATTTAGTTTTTAGTATTATAAGGAAGCCCCTTATTATTAAGTTAATAGTATCTTAGTAGTAGCTATATAAGTAGAAATCCTATATAAGGCTTATTACCTAATCTAAGATTATTATTACTAAGTAGTATCCTATATAGCCTTATTTAAGATTATAAAAGTCTAGCGCTAGGTAATTACCTAGTGCTATATTTATAATAGATTTATAAGGCTAGTAGTAAATCTACTACCTTATCTTACTAAGACTATATAAATTATAGTCTTATATTATTATAGTATTAACTTAGGTTAGATATACTTTATATATAGTATTTATAATCCTTTATAAAGCCTTAGCACTTAGGTAGCTAAGACGCTTATACTATATTATATTAGAAGTAAGAATATCTCTAAGTATTCTTATACTTCTTTATCTTATATTTCCTCTATTATAGAGGTTATATATATATAAGATATATATATTTATAATCTACTTACTTAGTAGATTAATATATATATTAATTACGTAAGCATGTCTGATTACGTAATCAACCGAAGATTGGAGAAGGTACTAGAATGTCTAAGATCTCTCTAGATCCTACCTTCTACCTCTGTTATTCCTATAAGGTTATTGTTTTAAGTTAGGGTTATTTACTTAAGGTTATTATGTTACGTAACTAAGGGTTGATTTATAAGCAGCTTACGTAAGTATGGAATATTCTAGTAAGCTGTGTAAGTCTATATAAGGGCTAGAATTCTTCCTGTTTCTAGTTTTTTTTCCTTCTCTCTCTAAGCAAGTAAATAGTTAATAATCTAACTACTATACTCTCTTTTAACTATATATCCTTATATCCTCTATTTATTTACCCTAGGTATAAGTATTTATATCTCCTTTTTATCCTATATTCTTGCTTCTATAGGATATATCTTTATATAAGAGATATACTCTCTTATATTCTCCTAAGCTAGAATTCTCTATCTAAAAGACTAGCTTACCTGTTATGCTAACAGGTTATAAGCCTAGGTAATATACCTAGGGTATCTTTATTACTATAAGAGTTATATATACTCTTAAGTAGCCTATTTATTTATCTATTTATAAAGGTAGATCCCTTGTACTATCTTTTCTTTATAAGAATATTAAGGCAGAAAGAGTAAGCCCTTAGTATCTCTTATAACTAAGAGAAGTATTAAATATCTACTATAGATAAAGGCAGTATAAGTCCTACTATAGGCAGCATAAGGTCCTTTATCTAAGAGGTAGCATAAGTCTTAATAGCAGCTATAAAATCCTCTAGCCGCCTATATATCTTATATATATAAAGATATATATTTATAAAGAGGTAGAAAGAGTAAGACCTCTATAGGTTATAAGAATACCTATTTAAATCTAGTAAAATACTAAAAAAAATAGCAGATATTATTAAGGCTACTATAGGCTGTTTATTACCTCTAGAACAACGTCTCTAGGGTATAAAGAATTAGAATTCCTAGATTACTTCTATTTATCTCTTTTTTAAGCTATTAAAGCTTAATACTTATTTTAAAGAAGAGATAAGATATAAGGATATCTCTAAAGAATAAAAAACATAAGCCTTATTAATTATAAGGTAAAATCTTTAAAAAGATCCCTTATCTTTAGTATTTAATTTAAAAGATCCTAAGGATACTTTAAATATACTAAAATCATCCTATAAGGGAACAGGCCCTATTCTAAGGCAACAATTATACTTAGAATTTCACACTATTAAATTAGAGAATTATAATACTTTAAATAAGTTTATTAGCTCTTTTAAAGGTTATATCTCTAAATTAAATAACATAGGGGCTAAAATAGAAGATATAGACTAAAAAACAGTCTTTATAGCTACTTTAAGCAGTTATTTTCCTATTTAGGCAGAAAGATAGAGAAGTGCTTTAAGAACTAAAGAGCCTCCTTCTCTAGAAGCCCTTATTAATAATATATTAGACAAAAACTAGCGTAAAAACAATACGCCTATATTTAATAATTATAGTAAAAATCCTTTTAATAATAAGGATAATTCTACTAAAGATTATAAGAATTCCTTTAATAAGGATAAAAAACCTTATAAGTAGGGAAACAAAGGGTATAAAAGACCTAAAGAAAAGGTTAATAACCTAGATTTAAACCTACAGCCTTTTAAAGGCAAAGAAAGGGTAACTTTCACTATAAACTATCAAGCTAATTAGCCTCTAGAAGAGGATAACTAAGAAGGCAAATATTACACTTATAAGGCCTATCACAACTATTTAAATTAAAGAAACAAATAGTTATATAATATAGGTTTAATAGTCTATATATTAAATAATAAGGACTTTTACCTAGACCTATTAACTAAAGAAAATATTCCTATAGTTAATACAGGAGTAGGACCTATTAAGCCTAAAGGAATAGGAACTGTTTTACTTCCTATTTACTTTAAAGAGGAAATTAACTATATAAGGTTAAAGAATACCTTATATATACTAGAATTTCCTATATCTATATTTTTAGGCCTTCTACACTATAAAGGAGGTAGATTCCTTATTAACTAGAATCTTTATAATAGTAATAGAGAACCTTTTACTAATATTAATATAGCAAGAAGAGGTTTCTATTTAAATATTACTTATCCTCCTAAAAATAATCTTCTATATAATATAGATATAGAAGAAGAAAAAGGCCCTTCTTTATCTCTAGAAAATACTAAAGATAATATATCTTCTAATATAGAAGATAATACCTCTAAAGAAGAGGTATTCACTATAACAGAAGAATAGCATCAAAAATTAGGCTATCCTTCTTATCCTTACTTAGTTAAAATAACTAAGTTAACTAAGGGAATTCCTTTAGAAAAATTAAAGGAAGAGGATTTATACTGTCCTCACTATATAAGCTCTAAGTTAACTAGGCAACAGCCTAAAATTAACTATAATAGAGCTACTTTTCCCTTAAAAAGAGTATATATAGATACTCTTAAAATTACCCCTACATCTATTAATAGAAATAACTACGCTATTCTATTTACAGATAATTATTCTAGCCTTAGAGATATTAAATTCTCTAAAACTAAAGAAGATATAATTAATATCTTAAAGAATAAGCTAAAATATTATAAAAATCAGGGGTATAATTATCCTAAACGCCTACGCCTAGATAACAGCACTAAATTTAATATAGGGAAATTATTACCTTATATTAAAGAAAGAGGGATTATTTTAGAACCCTCTACTCCCTATACGCCAGAGCAAAACAGAATAGCAGAAAGAACAAATAGAGCTATTCTAAATAAATCTAGGACTATTATAGCAGCAAATAACTTACCTAAGTTTCTATAGGATATTATTCTTAAAGAAACTACTAAGTTATTAAATTATACTACTATAAGAAGACTAGAAAAGACCCCTATAGAGGCTTTTCTAGATTATTTTTATCCTAATAAGGATAATAAACCAGATTTATCTAAATTAAAGAAAATAGGCTCTAAGGTCTTAGTCTATAGACCTAAAGAAAGGCGTATCTAATTAGATAAATTAAATACCTATACAGAAGAAGGTATTTATTTATCTACAGAAGGGAATAACATATATACTATATATATTCCTTCTAGGCCTTATAGGTCCTCTATAGTAAGGACCTCACATATTAAATTTATAGAAAGTACTATAAGAGAGGGAGAAAAAACTACTATTCCTTCTAGTACTTCTATAAATAAGGAAATTATTCCTTCTTCTAATATAGAGGTTAGATTACCTTCTATATCTAAAGAAGAAAAGGATAAATATAAGGCCTATAATAATACTATAGAATATAACTATAGTATTAAACCTCTAGAGCCTACTACTTTAAAACAAGCTTTAGAAGGACCTAAAAAAGACCTCTAGTTAGAAGCTATATATAAAGAATTAGCTACTATTATCTAAAGAGGCACTTTAAAAGCAGTAGAACCTAATAAAGCATATAAGTCTTCTAGGGTACCTTTAACCGCTAAATAGGTCTTTGAGAAAAAATTTAATATTAACAGTAATATTAATAAATATAAGGCCCAATTATGTGTTAGAGGTTTCTAGCAAAAATATAGGCTAGATTACTTTTAAATCTTTGCTACAGGTAGTAACCCTACTACTTATAAGGTACTATTAGCTATAGCAGCAGCCTTAGATTAGGAAATCTAACAAATTAATATTATTAGAGCCTTTCTATATAGGGATTTAGAAGAAGAGGTATATATAAACCCTTCTAATATCCCTTTATCTAATTTCTTTAATAAATACCCTAATTTAAATACTATAAATTAGGAAAATAATAAGAATTAGATATTATTACTTTTAAAGGCTTTATATAGCCTTAAACAAGCTCCTAGGTAGTAGCAGTTAAAGATTAAATCTATATTAAAAGATATAGGTTTTATATCTTTAAAATCTAACAAAGCCACCTATTATAACTAGGATAAAAATAATCCTTATTACATTATTACCTATGTTAATGATTTTCTTATACTTAATAAAGATATTAAGTATATAGAAAATATAAAGGGTAAAATCTCTAAATATATAGAGATTCAAGACCTAGGTAAAGTTTCTAAATTTCTAGGGCTTTATATAACAAGAGATAGATCTAGAAGATCTATAACTATCTCTTAAGCCCATTATATCCAACAACTTCTAGAAAGATTTAATCTACTAGAAGCAAAAGGAAATAATATACCTATATCTCTAGGTATATTAAGTAGCCCTCTAGGTAACAAATTAGAAGGTTATACTCCTTCTAAGGACCTATTAAAAGAATATTAACGCCTTATAGGTTCCCTTATATACGCTATATTTATAACTAGGCCTAATATAGCCTATAGCGTATCCTTTACCTCTCGCTACCTCTATAACCCAACAGAATTCCTACTTAAGCAAGAAAAAGGTATTTTAAAATATTTAAAAAAGACTATTAATTATAATATTACTTATTAAGGTAATATAGATATTAATAACTCTAATAATACCCTTAATCTAGTAGGATATACTAATTCTAACTAGGCAAGTTATAAAGAAACTAGAAAATCTACTTCTAGTTATATCTTTACCTTATTAAGGGGCCCTATTAGTTAGAAATCTAAAAAACAGTTAACTATATCCCTATCTACTACTAAGGCTGAATTTAATAGCCTACAGGAAGCTATTAGGGAGGCAGTCTAGCTAAAAGGCTTATTATCTAAAATAGGGTATAATATAACCCCTATAAATATTAAAACAGATAATAATACAGCCTTAAGCTTAGCCTATAACCCTAAATATTATCAGAGGACTAAGCATACTGCCTTATACTACTACTATACTTATTAAGAAGTCAAAAATAGCAATATAAAAGTAGAATATATTCCTACTTCTTCTATACCTACAGATAGCTTAACAAAACCCCTTCCTAGGGTTAAATTTCAAGAATTTGTTAAGCTTATAGGCCTATTTAACAATAATAAGCCTATATAATATACCTATACATATAGTATATTTTTCCTATTATTATTAGGATTTTTTATAAATAAGTTATTATACTTATTAATATTTACCTTATACGCTACTACGCAACTCCAGGGTAACTTTTTTCACTTAACCACTTTTACTCTATAATAGAGCAAAAGAGGAAGTATTAGAAGTAAGAATATCTCTAAGTATTCTTATACTTCTTTATCTTATATTTCCTCTATTATAGAGGGTATATATATATAAGATATATATATTTATAATCTACTTACTTAGTAGATTAATATATATATTAGTTACGTAAACATGTCTAATTACGTAATTAACTAAAGATTATAGAAGGTACTAGAATATCTAAGATCTCTCTAGATCCTACCTTCTACCTCTATTATTCCTATAAGGTTATTGTTTTAAGTTAGGGTTATTTACTTAAGGTTATTATATTACGCAACTAAGGGTTAATTTATAAGCAGCTTACGTAAGTATAGAATATTCTAGTAAGCTGTGTAAGTCTATATAAGGGCTAGAATTCTTCCTGTTTCTAGTTTCCTTTCCTTCTCTCTCTAAGCAAGCAAATAGTTAATAATCTAACTACTATACTCTCTTTTAACTATATATCCTTATATCCTCTATTTATTTACCCTAGGTATAAGTATTTATATCTCCCTTTTATCCTATATTCTTGCTTCTATAGGATATATCTTTATATAAGAGATATACTCTCTTATATTCTCCTAAGCTAGAATTCTCTATCTAAGAGACTAGCTTACCTGTTGTGCTAATATATTATTATATTACTATAAAGTAGTTATCTTTATGTTAACGTTATATATTTATTTCTTACTTATAGGGTTAGTAGTAAATTATTAGTAGAGTATATAGTAAAAGCGCCTTTACTTTCTTAGCTATAGCTACGTTACCTATAATATTTAAGTACTTATTAGTTAGCTTATTCCTTAATATAGCCTATAAGGCTATAATCTATATACCTTAAGTAATTATTACCTAGGCTTATATCCTACTATATACCTTACTAGTATAGCCTTATAAAGAAAATAAGTAATATAGTAAATACGCTATAATATATTACGTTATATATATAGAGCTTTATTAGTAAGCTATTAGCGTTCTTTAAAGTAATCTCTATAGTACTATATCCTTTAATTACAACTTAGGTAGTGCTAGCCTAAATATAGTTACTAATTAAGGCTACTACTAATATAATAAACTATAATATATAGTTAAATATATAGTTAGTAGTGCCTAAATTAAGTAAGGCTAAATTACTTAGCTTATAGCCTTATAAAGTAGTATAAAATGCTACCTTTATATAGTATTTACTATATAGTTAATATAACTTAGCCTTAATTCTTTATACTTATTTAGTAAAGTTAAGATTACTTACTATATACTTATTAATTTATTACTAACGTTATATATTTACTTACTAATTATTAGGCCTTTATAACTTATTTATAAAGTAATAAAGTTATAATAAATAA
The DNA here is from genome assembly GCF_000149035.1 of Colletotrichum graminicola M1.001. Taxonomy (NCBI): domain Eukaryota; kingdom Fungi; phylum Ascomycota; class Sordariomycetes; order Glomerellales; family Glomerellaceae; genus Colletotrichum; species Colletotrichum graminicola. The sequence continues at coordinate 9,052 of NW_007361214.1, forward strand.
GGATTAAAGTATATAAGGTATTTTACTTTTTTACTTACGCTTTATTAATAGTAATATCTTCTATTAGTTAATTTATTTTTTTTTACTACGTCTTTACTATATATTAGGTTATTATTATTATTACCTTTAGTTAGGCTAAATACGCTATAGCCTACTTAGCTATAATATAATAAGTTATTAGTAAGGGCTTTAACTTTCTTTAGTACTATCTTAGAAAAAGACTACTAGTTAAGATTATTCTAATTACTTATTATTTTACTAGTTACTATATATAAATCTAGCTAGAAGCTAAGTAAACTACTTTATAAAGTAGTAGTAAGGTTATTAAACTAGATTAATAGCTATTAGTAGTTAGGTAAATTAACTTATACTAATTTACTATAGGCTACGTTTTATTTATTAAGCTATATAGTAAGATCTTTCTTAATAGATAAGGCCTTTTATTAGGCTTTTACTAACACTTTACTATATTTATTATAAGTATACTTTATATACTTTTCTTTAGTTATTCTTACTACTACACTAAGCTTATTAAGCTATTTAGCTAGTAATTTATTAGATTTATAATACTTTTCTTAAAGATTTATAGATATAGTAGATTTAACTATATTAGCTATATCTTTAACGTCTTTTTACTAAGTAGTATACTTATATACTTCCTTATAATAATAGCTTATCTAGCTATTTAAGTATATAAGATTATATAGGTTAAGATTATCTAGTGTTATTATATATTTAGTTTTATATATAAGCCTATTAAGTATAGCTATAATAGCCTTACTTCTTACTATATATAGCTATATAGTTACTTACTAATATATCTTAGTAATTACTATAGCTATAGTAACCTCTTAGTAAGTAGTAAGCTTATCTTTAGTTAAGGTATATAAATATTATGTTATAAGTAGCTTTATTAGTTTCTTTAGATATATTTTAAGGATTAATTAGTCTACTACTATAACCTTTAGGTTAATATACTTCTAGAGATTATAACGCTTTACTTTTACTTAGATAGCGTTAAGCTATATAAACTAATTACTATATAATTATAAAATAGTTACCTTATTATTATAGTTCTTATTAATTATTATAATAGTATTTAATTAGTAAATAGGTATATTAGTTATTATAAATATATATATTAGACTATTAATTATTAAATAGTAGGGATTATAATTAGTTACTTAATTAATTCTATTATATATTATATATTTATAGTAAATTACTATAGAAATAGGGAAAACCCTTTATTTCTTAGTTAGGAAATCCCTGGCTAATCCTGGCGATATTATTAGTAGACTTGCCCTAAAAGTGGGGCTAATTTACCGCCTATTCCCTGACGATTCGCCGTAGGGCAACTGTGCATTCGCTGGTTAATTCACGTGTAATTCCGCCACATTTAACAAAAATCACTATTAAAGGGGGGCAATTTCACTGTCTATTCCCTGGTGATTCGCCGTAGGGCAACTGTGCATTCGCCGGTGAATTCACGTGTACTTTTGTCACATTTAACAACTTCCGCCACATTTAACAATTACAATCCCTACGATTTGACAGCAGGAAACATGGCCGCAAAAGGTTTGGCATTAGGGTGTTCTACATAGTACTTCTTCCCTCCAGCCTTACAGATCAGCCCCATATCTTTCCCGGCCTAGCCATGTCCGCCTTAGTCCCCATACACGGCCGCTCCGTGCGTCACTCTATTTGCATGTATCAACGGAGATTACCGTAAGGGGAAACTCGTTTCTTTCTCGCTGCTTTTTCGCCCTTTCATCATTAGCCCACCATATGCGCGCCCGGGCAATATTCAAGTTGCATGATGATCATAAGTTCGGACAGAACTCTTTTTTTTCTAGCGACTTTGTATAGAATAACAACCGATTGACCTTTGGCTATTCCGACATCGTCTCGGCACTACTTTTTCTGAGAACAAAGATGGAATTCCATCCTGGATACAAATTTCCAGCGACCCGTCAAATCAAGATGACAAGCTACTACTCGCCCAACTGGGACGAGTCATGTTCTTCGACACTCTTCGTTACTTGATTACTTGCTTTGAGAGCCAAGTTCCTTGTAACAATGATCAATGTAACGTCATTCTCTCGGCTTTATAGCCTGTTATTGCTGGTCCTCTTCCAAGTCAGCCTTCTCACCGCGTCTCCCACATCGCCAGCGCTCCCTGCCCCGGACGAGATCAGCCTCTCTAAGCGCGCGGGCCAATTCCCCAATTTTCCAAGCGACTATGAAGGCCGCGTCAAGAAGGGCGCGTACCTTCGGGCTCTCATGCCGCTGAACAATGCGCAAGCTGCACAGGCGAACGGCGGCGTTTCTGTGGCGAGCCCGTTCCAGGACCCAAACGCTGCGGCACGGTGGGGATGGACTCTTCAGACATCATGGTACCCCTTTAAAGACGGTCTGAAGCCGCTGCATACGAAGTATCTCAAAGAAGCATTCAAGGACACAGCGTTTCCGGTTGATGAGAAGCAGTCTGGCGTGTATTATCATTATCATAATAAGGATTTTGCGCAGGCGAATGGTAAGAAGGGGGAGGTAAGTAAGCCTAGAAAGGGATCTCATTCCCCAGCCCTAGGATAAAGTATCTACACTAGATCTATACTAACGTGTCCGCACAAACAGCCAACTAAAGCTGTCTATAGCAACGTCGTCAACCCTTCCGCCAGCGCCTTCATTTTTGACGAAAATATGAGCCCTAGACACGTAGTCAAAGAATACGGCGTCGGAACTGTGCCCGATCTGGATACATTGTCTGACTTTGCCTTTTTCCAGTGGCTCGAGGGGTGCCAGTACAAAAGGCTTGATCCCAAAAACCTCAAGGTGGTCTTCCGGACGCACATCACGTACGGCCCGACGTTCAAAATTGTCGTGGATGCGCTCAAGGAGGCGGGGTACAAGCGCGTCCCGGGGTAAAAGAACCACGCGGTGATCAAGATGGCTACGCGGCAGGGAGACGCCATTCTGGGGAGCACGCACGGCGCGGGGGCGGCGCGGATGCTAATACAGCACAAGGGTGTACTGGGGGTAAAGGAGATCACGGAGGCGGTTGTGTGGGGGTATCAGCCGCGGTTAATGGGCTTGTTTGGAAATTCAGACGGGTTTGAATTTACAGCGTCGCCTGATTCGGCCGTTTTGAATATTAGGTTTACGGTTAGGAACGCATAGAGTCCAATCCCTGATAGCGGCGGCTGAGGACCACAAACTCCAGATGGGCGCTGCGGTTGTTCTGTCAGTCAGCAGTGTCACAGGTCGCTCAAACAAAATAATCGACGTGCGACAATACTGTAGCTTCCATATAAAGTAGCCTGCACTTCATCGATGTTCTCAATCAGGCACTCGTTGTAAATGGCCTTGTTCTTGGCCAAGGTATAGCACACACCTCGTCTGCATTTTGCAAGTCTTCTCCGTCAGCTACCCATCTTACACTATTTGTGGAGCAGTGTGCTACGCCCAGGCTGAGTTGGTTGTGTGACATGTCGCTGCCACTGAGGAGGCCTTACTCATCCAACGTCCCAGAACGTACTCACTGTCGCCGCACCCCAAAAACCGCTACAGGGCCTGCTTATCAGGGGCATGCTGTGGACCAGGAGCTTATGCCTTGGGGCTGTGTGCTTTCGCGTATCGTTTAGACAGGCAGCTTATGCGTATAGCGGCATCTTCATCGTAATGCGGTCGACGCAATCAATCAAAAGTCACAAGCGCTATGGGCAGTACCTGTCGTGCGAGGCATGACTGAGCTAGGGCGTAGGGACTTATCGGCAGACACTCATAGACTGCTGTGGACTATGCTAAGTTATGCCTTTGCTTACGCTGTGGGCAGTGCAGCTTCGGAGCACAGTGCTCGTCTGCTGCTCCATTCTCTTCAGACGGCTAGCCAGTCGTACGCGATTCGTAAGCAAACCTCTCGCTTTTTGACAAGGCAGACGTCCTTTCGTGCCACAACACGCGGAAACTGACCTGCCTACTGGCGACCCTGGGCAGTTTTAATCGCACAGGTCGGACGATGATTTGACAACGTGCTTTGCATCGAGCGCCATTTCACAATCTCAGTCGTTCGTTCGCATCCATAATACCACCCGCGGATCACTTCAAGAACCCAGCCCGACCTAGAACCGGTGTATCTCTGATGTATGGCTGTCTCGGATGAGTGTCCTAGATGGGTGCTTAGAATAGGTTTAACGCTGTGGCTGGCCTCCCGAAGGGCATTCGGCCTGTAGGACTACTACAGATATCCTACAACTTGAGCCATATAGCACAGTATCTCACGCCTTTGGCCAGTGACCACTGTATGATGGGCCTCTGGGCTGGCTTCACCTAACATGTAATAGAGCGTTTACCCAGACCTAACCGATGATTTCCCACTATATACCCTAGCGATAAGTCAGGGTACCTACTTCCTAGTCACCGCGAGAATAGATAGCATGATATGTATGGCCTGTACTGGTATGCTCGTACTGTTATGGCTCGTACTGTGCCACGGGACCAGGCACAGGACCCCGCGCCAGGGTAGTGTCAAGGCTATCGCGAGATGAGCTCCTTTGCTAACAGTGACGCACTGCCTGCACAGCGTGTCCTCCCTTTCCTGTTCTTCATGCTACGTCTCGTATTTAGACCTGGACCTATGAGCACTAAATCTATTCGTTGATTATCAGGGGCCCTGAGACCCTCACACTGCACCGGTCTAGCCTGCCAGGCAATACCTGTATATGCTGACCATGTTTAATGTGCTGGCAATGCTTGTGCTAGCTCGATTTGTCACGGATGGTCTTGCACTAGGATTGTTTCTACGAGTTGAGCAATGGTGTGCTATAGTTAATGGACTAAATCTACTACCTGAGCGACCCCCAAACGAAGATTTTACCGTGTTCCACTATGTAGATGCTACTAGAAAACGGCGCGTCGATCAAGCCTACAGAGGCTCACAACCCGTAAAATCATATACTATAACTTAGATATAAAGATATATAGGTTTATATAACCCTATCCCTAACCCTAACTATAACTCTAACCCTAGGACTAGAGATATGTCAAATGTGGCGGAATTACACGTGAATTCACTAGCAAATGCACAGTTGCCCTGCGGCGAATTGTCAGGGAATAGGCGGTGAATTAGCCCTACTTCTAATAGTAACTTTACTAATAATATCGCTAGGATTAGCTAAGGATTTCCTAACTAAGAAATAGGGGTTTTTCTTATTTCTATAGTAATTTATAATAAATATAGAATATATAATAGAATTAATTAAGTAACTATTATAATCCTTACTATTTAATAATTAATAGTCTAATATATATATTTATAATAACTAATATATCTATTTACTAATTAAATACTATTATAATAATTAATAAGAACTATAATAATAAAGTAACTATCTTATAATTATATAGTAATTAGTTTATATAGCTTAACACTATCTAAGTAAAAGTAAAGCGTTATAATCTTTAGGAGTATATTAACCTAAAGGTTATAGTAGTAGACTAATTAATCCTTAAGATATATCTAAAGAAACTAATAAAGCTACTTATAATATAATATCTATACGCCTTAACTAAAAATAAGCTTACTACTTACTAAGAGGTTACTATAGCTATAGTAATTACTAAGATATCTTAGTAAGTAACTATATAGCTATATATAGTAAGAAGTAAGGCTATTATAGCTATACTTAATAGGCTTATATATAAAACTAAATATATAATAATATTAAATAATTTTAACTTATATAATCTTATATACTTAAATAGCTAGATAAGCTACTATTATAAGGAAGTATATAAGTATACTACTTAGTAAAAAGATATTAAAGATATAGCTAATATAGTTAAATTTACTATATCTATAGATCTTTAAGAAAAATATTATAAATCTAGTAAATTACTAGCTAAATAGCTTAATAAGCTTAGTATAAGAGTAAAAATAACTAAAGAAAAGTATATAAAGTATATTTATAATAAATATAGTAAAGTGTTAGTAAAAGCCTAGTAAAAGGCCTTAACTATTAAAAAAAATCTTACTATATAGCTTAATAAATAGAATATAGCCTATAGTAAATTAGTATAAGTTAATTTACCTAACTACTAATAGCTATTAATTTAGTTTAATAACCTTATTACTACTTTATAAAGTAGTTTACTTAGCTTTTAGCTAGATTTATATATAGTAACTAGTAAAATAATAAGTAACTAGAATAATCTTAACTAGTAGTCTCTCTATAAGATAGCACTAGAGAGGGTTAAAGCCCTTACTAATAACTTACTATACTATAGCTAAGTAGGCTATAGTGTATTTAGCCTAACTAAAAGTAATAGTAATAATAACCTAATATATAGTAAAAACGTAGTAAAAAAGAATAAATTAACTAATAAGAGATATTACTATTAGTAAAGTATAAGTAAAAAAGTAAAGTGCTTTATATACTTTAATTCTTATTTATTATAACTTTATTACTTTATAAATAAGTTATAAAGGCCTTATAATTAGTAAGTAAATATATAATATTAGTAATAAATTAATAAGTATATAGTAAGTAATCCTAACCTTACTAAATAAGTATAAAGAATTAAAGCTAAGTTATATTAACTATATAGTAAATACTATATAAAAGTAGCCTTTTATACTACTTTATAAGGCTATAAGCTAGGTAATTTAGCCTTACTTAATTTAGGCACTACTAACTATATATTTAACTATATATTATAGTTTATTATATTAGTAGTAGTCTTAATTAGTAACTATATTTAGGCTAGTACTACCTAAGTTATAATTAAAGAATATAGTACTATAAAGATTATTCTAAAAGGCACTAATAGCTTACTAACTAAGCTTTATATATATAATATAATATATTATAGTATATTTACTATATTACTTATTTCTTTTATAAGGATATACTAATAAGGTATATAGTAGGATATAAGCCTAAGTAATAATTACTTAAGGCGTATAGACTATAGCCTTATAGGCTATATTAAGGAATAAAGTAACTAATAAGTGCTTAAATATTATAAGTAATATAGCTATAGCTAAAAAAGTAAAGGCGCTTTTACCATATATTCTACTAATAATTTACTATTAACCTTATAAAAAAGAAATAAATATATAATACTAATATAATAATAACTACTTTTTAGTAATATAATAATATAGTATAAGCGTCTTAGCTACCTAGGTGCTAAGGCTTTATAAAAGATTATAAATACTACTTATAGAGTGCGTTTAACCTAAGTTAACGCTATAATAATATAAGACTATAATTTATATAGTCTTAGTAAAATAAGGAGGTAGATTTACTACTAGCCTTATAAATTAATTATAAATATAGCGCTAGGTAATTACCTAACACTAGACTTTTATAATCTTAAATAAGGCTATATAGGATACTACTTAGTAATAATAATCTTAGATTAAGTAATTAGCCTTATATAAGATTTTTACTTATATAGCTACTACTAAGATACTATTAAATTAATAATAAGAGGCTTCTTTATAATACTAAAAACTAAATATTTAATTATACTAAAAGTTATTAAAGCTAACTAAGAAATCCTATACCTTAAGTAACTTATAAATATACTCTTTAATTATAAGATCTCTATTAAGCTATTAGTAGTAAATACCTAAGCTTAAAATAAAGGCGCTAAGTAAATTACTATAATTATTAAACTTAAGGTATAATATATATATATTAATATAAAATTACCTAAAGTCCTATAGCCTAAAATTATAACTATAGCTACTAATATAGCCTTTCTAGTAGCTATTATAGTTCTAATAAGATAAAGCTAGGCTATAGTAGTGTTATAAAGTAATATAGTGTAAAAATAAAGCATAATAGTAAAGCAGTAAAGTAAGATAAATAATAATAAGGAGCTAAATAAATAATATAAAATAAAATAGATAATAGATAGTAAGTATATTTATAGTTAACCCTTTTTTTATAAAAGGTTACTTACTAAAGGGATATATACCTAGGGTATATATAATATATTATATATATATTAAGTATTTAGTCCTTACTATTTATCTATCTCCTAACTATAAGCACTTACTACCTTATCCTATAATAAGTGCCCCCCCTTAAAAAAGACCTTATCCTCTTTTACAAAATACTTTAAGAGCTAATTAAGAAAGTAATATCTACTATTTCTTATCTCCTCTATATTATAGCCTTATACCTTAGGGTTATTTATTTATATTCTAACCTTACTATTTACTTATTATTATTATTACCTAGGCTAATAGCCCTAGCCTAGTGCTTTTTTTCTTATAGGCCTATAAGGCTACTAAGTTTCTTTACTAGGTAGGGTTACTTATTACTTTTACTGCCTAAGCTTATATTACTAATAACGCTTTAGGTAGTAGTGTATATCTCTTACTAGAGGCAGAGTGTCTTTATAAGTAAGGTAACCTAATCCTATAACTATTTAAAATCCCTAGCCTTAAACTTATTAAGAGTATTAAGATTATTTACTTTATAGTTAAGGTTCTTAACCTTATTTTTAATAGTATTAATTTATTTCTTAATATTATTAATTTAGGCTGCCTACTAGTAAATCTTCTTAGCCTTAGCGTATAAGCTTTTTTTAATAGCCTTATTAATATTAATTTATACTACTATAGCTACCTTAGCCTTATTAATAGCTATTATTAAGGTAGTAGTATTCTTTATATTCTTATAAATTAACTTAGTATACTTATTAACTTTAGTAGTAAGGTTAGTAACTTAGTCTTCTAGCTAGTTAATTAAGCGTAATTAGCTCTCTATATAGTAAGTATACTTAATTTCTAGTATAAAAATATAGTCTAGGCGCTAGATAAGTAAGAGAGTACTTATAACCTTAGAATTACTTTACCTAGATTAGTATAAAAATATAAAGCTAATTAGCGCTATATAACTAAGAAGTTCTTTAGACTATAGTTTACCCTCCTTATAATTAGTAAGGATAGCGTCTATAGGGGCT
>NW_007361215.1:0-17736 GCF_000149035.1 Colletotrichum graminicola M1.001
ATCTAGGTTATATTTCCTTAAATAAGGAATTCCTAATATTATATTAAATTCTCTTATATTAGTAATATTAAAGTTAAGTTATTAGTTACAGCCTATAATATTTATTAAGAGGTGTACTGTCTTCTTATTAATAATTCCTTTACTATACTAGACTTATTCTCCTTTAACTATTTATAAAAGGTATAGTTATTCTTTATAAATCTATATAATTTATTACTTATTTACTAATCTAGGTAATATTAAGTTTACTTATACTTTACTATTAACTATAACTTATATAGGCTATCCGTTTAGTAAGACCTATAAGAAGATATAACTATTATCTTTTATTACTATAATATATAAGGTTTTTATTTATCTTCTAGCTGCCTATACCTTACTTATAGTTAGCGTCTTAAGTCTTTTAGCTAGTTTAAGTAGGTCCTAGACTCCTTAATCTATATTTACTATACTTATACTTTCTTTATATAGTAGTATTTATACTTCTTATAGTAGTAGTCTAGCTAATATTAGGTTATACTAGTTATATATACTACTAGGTATTATAAGTATAGTTTAAAGTAAATAGTTTAATACCTATACTTCTTAATCTTTTAGTAGTATAATTCCTTACTAGTATAGTACTTAAGTATTACCTTATTATTAATCCTCTTAGAATAAAAGGCGTTAATCCCCTTAGCTATTTTATATATACTATATTTATTATAAATATAGTTAGTCTAAAATACCTTTTGATATAATAGATATTCTAAGGCTAGGTGTTTATAATCTCTAAACTTAAGGCTTTCTTAGTTTAAGAAAATAGGTTCTCCTTTAATATTAATATCTCTAGTTTTATAAAAACAGAGGTTCTAATTATTTATTTTCTTAGAGGTTTTTTTAAAGGTGTAATTATATATCTTAATAGTTATATATATTATATTAATTTATAAGGCATAAGGTCTTTAACCTTTATTATTTATACTACTTATAAGTAGTAAAAAAGATAATATATTATTAGCTTATTATTAAATATACTTAGTCTTTTCTTTAGTTTATTTAATTATTATTAGGTTTACTTAAGTTAATCCTATTAGTTATTTTACTACTTTTTATTTTATCTTACTTAGTAATACTACTTTATAGTAAAAAGGTTTTTTATTACTTTCTTTTTTACTACTAGTTTTTATTTTATTAGAACTAGTTCTTTATACTATAATAGTTTCTTTTAAGGTTAGCTTTTAGAAATAAAGTTAAGGTTATAGTAACCTAGTTCTTTTTCTTTTAATTACTAGGATTTTAAACAGTCTTAGGATTATATATACTCTTACTTATAGTTCCTTTATAAGTTTAAACGTATTTAGAATATCTATTATCTCTTAGCTAGTAAGGTTTTAAGCTAGTAGTTAATATAATTAAGGATAAACTCTTACTATTATATAAGGCTTTTTTTTAATACTTATCTTATAGTTAATCTATTATTTAAACTAGTATAGCTTCTTATATAGTAACTATATAGTTTAAATTATACTATAAATAACTTATTTATTATACTTATTTAGTAGTTATTAAATATATTAGTTTATAATATCTAGAATCTTTTATAGGTTTTTAGTTTAGTAAGTAATAGCTTTTTTACTTACTATAATTATCTTAGCTACTTATATAGTAAAGTCTATAGCGTTATATATAGTTTATTTAAAATCTTATTCTAATTACTATTATTTTTAGTAGTTATCTTAGGCTTTAATATAAAGCTATAACTATTTGTTAAGAGCGTCTAAGGTCTCCTTTATATATAGCTAGTCTTATTTATCTATTATAGCGTCCTATATCTAGATTAGTTTAGTAATAAGTTATTAGTTTTATTCTTTAGAGTTCTTAACTTCTTAGGGCTGTTATTTTCTAGCTACTATAATGGTCTTAGTAATTTCCTATAAGTGGTTTTTATTAAGTGCCTTTAGTAGGTTATAGTTCCCTTAAGTAGCTATTTGCTATTCTAGTTATTATTTTACTAGTTTTAGTTTTTTATATTAAGGATATTAAGGTACTAGATTTTTAGTTAATTATAAGTCTATATAAGTTTTATAATAATATTTTAATTTTAGATATCTATAGCTTATTTACTTTTATTACTACGCTAGTAAGTAATTACTATAGTCTATTAATTAAGTTACTAAATATCTATAGGCTTAGTAGTTTATATTATAGTATTAGTAGTCTTCTTAATAGTATTATTATATAGTTTTTCCTTTAAGACATTAGCTATCTTAATCCTAATCTACTTATAGAATTTCCTTATATTAATTATTATAACCTACTATAGTTTAGTAGTGTTTCTTAGCTTCTTTAGGTACTATCTTACTTATTTCTTACTCTTCTTATAAGTAAGGTAGTTATTATTATAGTAAGTAGTTTATAAGAGTTATTTATAAGGGATGTTTTTTTAGGCTACGCTAGCCTTTTTAGTATACTTAGGTAGGTTCTTATATTATAGTCTCTTTAGCTAACTATAGTCCTATATAAAATGTCTTATTTCTTTATAATTATAGTATTTTATAGTACTAACGTCTTATACTAGTTACTAATCTTATTTTTTTATAATACTAACGTTTATTAGTCTTATATACTATCTATAAGTAGTGTTTAAGTAGTTATTATATAGTTACTACTAGTTACTTTATTTTTTATTTTACTAGTATAGCTACTTAGGTCCTTAAGTATACTTCTTACTTATATTTATATTAGGTTATTAGATCTCTTCTTATTTTTTATATTATTTAAAAAGTTATATATTAATCTTAATAGTAAGTTTAATATAAGATAAGAAGTCCTTTAGTAAGCTAATAATCTTAATAAGTTTCTTTTTAACGTTATCCTTAAGTCCTTAATAAGAAGTAAAAATTAGTAATTCTTAAGTAATATTAAGTTAAGTAGCTAGTTATTAGAATTTAGCTATATAGTAAGAGGCTAACCTAGTTTATTATAGGCTAGCTAGATCTTACTTAGCTTATTACTTCTTATTAGGATCTTAAAATAGTAACTATTAGGCTTCTATAAAGCTAGTTATACTTCTAAAGATATTTTATATTTTATAAAAGTAAATAGTAAGGTTACTATTATACTTAAGAAATTCTTCTAAGTAAGGTTTATACTAAAAGAGTGCTTTTTTATAAAAGAAAGTTCTTATATAGATTACTTATTTAGTTTTACTTCTAAAGTTAGTAGTATAAAAAGCCTAATAAGTATATACTTAGATTTAAAATCCTTTTAGTTATCTACTAGTGCTATTATAAGTACTAAGTAAATTAAGTTTAAGTTTATTATATCTTTTTATAAAGGTAGTAATAATATTAGCTACCCCTTATAAGGTATAGTTATTCTCTTTAAGTTTAGTAACTTCTCTTTTTTTTTAAAGCTTAGTAAAAGTAGTAGTAATTATAAATTAAATTTTATAAACTTTATTACTTTTACTTTTAAGTTTATTCTTAAGCTTATTTATTATAGTCTATATCTTAGATATATTAGAATTATTTTTCTTAATTTAGCTTATAATAATACTATAGGTTTATTTAGTGTAACTTAGTTTTTTATTTAATACTTTAGCGTCTGTTATTTTTTTATTTAGGTTTTATATAGAAGTAGCTAAAGGCTTCCTCTTACTAAAGCTAAATAAAGTAAAAGTAGTTTATAGTATAAATATCTTATTATATTTTACTATTAGGTAAGTATTAAGGTTAACTTACTTAATAAAAGTAATTAAAGTGTTATAGTTAGTTCTTAGATAATAAGGCTTTTACTAATAGTAAGTAAAAGTTAATACTTAGTTAATAGTATTTATTATTCTTATTAGTCTTATTAATTACTTAGTAATTAGGTAGGTAGTTAAAGGCGTCTTAGTGCTTATATAGCTTCTTATTAGTTAAATTACTGAGGTTAGATACTAAAAGGTATTTAAAGAATATATTATAAGTTAATTACTAAAAAGCTATAGAAGTCTATCCTTAAGTATATCTAAGTCTATCCTATATATAAGTCCTATTTCTATTAGTATGCCTTAGAGTGACGCTTATCTATTAGTCCTTTACTATAGAGCGCTGTTAACTAGTTAGTCCTTTACCTAGAGCGCTTATTTTCTGTTAGTCCTTTCTTATTACTACGTGACTTATACTATAGTTCTTCTGTTCTGGGGAGTCATCTGTCTATCCCTGTTCTTTCTGTCTGTATAAATGCTGCTGTTGCCTATTGTCTGCCTGTTAGGTAGGGCAATATAGCCTGTAACTTGTTGGGTCGTAACACTGATATAGACTACTTATCTAACCTAAAACTAGGAACTATAGTAGACTAAGGCGTAATAGAGGTATAAAACTAAGACTTCTTTCTGCAAGTATATATAGCTATTTAGGGAACCGCGCGACCTACACACTACTTTATGGTGCTAGATAAGATATTTTATAATTACTATAAATGTATTCTGCTACCCTTCTAGAATGTTACTAATCTGCTTAAAGATCTAATGTAAAGCATGTGTTATATCTACAGGCGCGCCACAAAGGCTGTTAGTATCTACACGCCTGCCTACTACGCTGTTATCTTGTGAAAACAAGCATAATACTATCTAAGCGGAGTTTTTAATCTATTAACCTACTTAGCTACATCTTTAATGGCCGGCAGTACTTAGGGACTGCCTGTGGGAAATAAGGACGTGCGGACTTATCTAAAGTTAAGTAACAGCATGTTTTACATTTGAAATGACAATTCGGACAAGTTGCGGTGTGTGTTGTGTGGCATCAGGCGCGGAACTTTAAACCGAGATGCTATCTGTGAATTTAGCAACAGGAGCTACTAGTCTGCAGCTAATATAGCTGATTTTGTACTGCCAGAGCTAAGAGGACTTGCTGCGATGCCGGTTATTGCTGTCATCACTGATGGAGATACTTATCGCCGATAACCTATTATTGCCAGTGGATCTAGCGACAACAGGGGGATAGGGTGGAAGTGGATGGCGCTTCAAACGTCGAAACCCATCCATCAGAACCAAGCGATCCAGAGCATTAGATGCCCAGCGATGGGCATCATAATCCCGCGAGGTTATCCAGGATTTCTTCCATCGCCTGGAAAATATCCCTTCCATCCGGGGTTCCCATCCGCCTAACAGATGGAATATAAATGAAACTGGCATCATGATGGCAAGGGAGCTAATGGGCTAGTGCTGGGCTCTGCAGCATCAAGAGGAATACAGAAAAACCAGCCAGGATCCCGGCGATGGGTATCTATCATCGAGTGTGCGTCTGCTGCTGGGACCTCCTTGCCCCCTTTGATTGTATATAAGGGCAAGTCCCTTCAAGACCAGTGGTTCCCATCCAACCTATCTACATATGATAGATGACACTTTGCACACACTGATAATGGCTGGACGACTGATAACACTGCCCTCCAATGCCTAGAGAAGGTCTTCATCCCAGGTACCCAAACAGAAGAGGCCAGACTGCTTGTTCTAGATGGGCATTATTCCCATATATCGATTAACTTTATGTGGAAATGCTGGCGGCATAACATCTATCTGTTATTTCTGCCGCCGCACTCGTCTGCCGTCCTCCAGCCTCTGGATGTGGCTGTCTTTAGCCTATTGAAGCAGGCCTTTTGCAAGGAGGTTGTATATCTAGATGGCTGGCTCACGGATCCAACTATAGCTGGCAGAAGGGCATTCCTGGAGTGTTATTTCAAGGCCCGCAAGATATCTACCACAAGCCAGAACATCAGAAGTGGCTGGAGGGCAGCTGGATCATGGCCAGTTGCTATGAGGCGACCTCTATCCAACCCCTTGATAGCCAAGGCCCAGCAGACCACCAGCCAGACCAGCCAGCCCAGCAGCCAACGGTGGGATGAAGCCGTATCTATCGTCCCATGGTCAACCCCTCATCGGTCTGCTGATCTGCGGCATCAACTACACCAGTTAACCCAGCTGGGCCAGGATGGGTTAGACACCCATACTATTCGTCACCTATGTAAAAAGGTGCAAATGGGGTATGGTGAGCAGGCATCCAGACTGGCCCTTCTAGAAAGGCAAGTTAGCGCATTACAGGCCAAGCTGGAGGACCAGCGGTCACGTAAGAGCAAAAAGGTCCCCCTATCGCCCAACAGCACCTTCGCCACTATAGGACATATTCAACGGACAAGAAATACGGATACCGGCGATACAGATAGTCCGGATGAATCCAGCGAAGCCGAAAATTGCATATGGATGAGCGACAAGCCTTAGGAAATAAGTGGTGATGATGGTGATGATGGGTGGTGATGGTGGTTCGTATGTGGGGCAAGGCAGTTATTCTCATATGCCCAGGGCACCATCATATGTACATCCTTGCCAGAGATCGTCCAGCTAGCATCCGTGGTTCGGGAACGGTTGGCATAGACGCTCCTAGCCTTTAGCGTGAAGAAAGTAATACTAAGATTCAGTTGTCGTCATTACTTCAGCTTGTTAATCGGGGGATAATACCCACAAAAGGTATCACATGCTTCACCCACACGAAGCCTCCTACAACTACATGCCTTGTATCTTCATCAGATTGGACGTAACATTGTCAGAGGGTGTTGAGCCGTCCTTGCTATTACAAAAGAGCTGACAACAACGAAGATGACTCTTGTTGTTGAGTTATTTAGGTTGAAAGACTTTGTAAATCCTTCTTCTTATTTTGTTAACCTTAGCGTTAACACACTGCGCGACTGCGTCCTCAATTAAATTGCCTATTTTCTTGTTGAACTCCTCTACTATCTGTTCCTTCTGTTCCTCTATGTTATTACTAATGTCTGGTATCTGTTTCTTAAGCGTATAGCACCTAGCCTAAAGCTTATTAACCTTAACGTTAAGATTATTAATACTTACTACAATGTCCTTTTAACTGTCTTCTAGTTTAAGATAAGTTACTTCTAGGTTATTGTATTGTCTCTAGAGCGCCTTATTTTGTCTCTAGATTATCTTATTCTATGCCTGTAATGCTCTTAATCCTTACTAGAGTTAGTTAATTTGTTGCTGTTACAGCTTAAGTATACACATCACACAGCCCTAGTTGCCTGTATTAGCTAATAGTGATTACTATAACTTCTCTAGGTAAAGGGCTTTAACTAGAGACATCCTTATACGTCTACTACTAAAAAAACGTTTTCTTTTAGGAGTAAGGTATACGTTAGTATCTTTATTTCTATAGGGGAGGGTGCCCTCTATAGACTCTAGCATATTATGCTGCTTATTATTACTATACTCTAGTAGGTTACAGTCGCCACTAGAACTCTTAACAAAGACAGCCGTAAACGTAGCCCTTAGTAAGTATTCCTTACCTAGGCATGTAATATATAGCGGCAGTAAGCCTTAGTAATAGGGCCTAGTATTAAAGGGGACAGTGCTACTACATAACAGTAGCGTGGCTAGCGTAGGAGATCTACAGTGTTCTCTTATAGGGGGGAGACTTTCTTTATTATTATTTAACACTTTACTATAAGTACTAAAATAAAGTCTGCCCTTATCTACTATATATATATAACGCTACTTCTTAGTTTTTATTAAAGATAGGTACTATTTAATAGTCTAGTTATACTTTTTAAACTTCTTCCTTATTAAAATATTGTACTAAAAGTATAAGGAAAATAGCAAAGCCGCCGCAAGTGACTAAGGTAATCTATAGGTGTCTAAGGCCAAACCGCCAGGCAGCTTTCTAGTAGCAAAATCAGACAGTACAATAAGCTAGGTATTACTGCTGCTGTTTAGCTAGAGCTTAAGACAGGTAACTAAGTGTATGTTATTTAGTTACTATTAGACGGTTTTAAAATAAGGTAGGCTTAGCGTACTAGTATTAGAATTTTTATATGTTATTCTTATTAGCAAATAAATACAGTTAACTCTAATTTATAAGTAGACTATAGTGTTAGTAGGTGGGCTGTTAAAAGAATAACTAAGGCGAAACAGGACAGAGGCTAACTCAGAATATCAGATAGCAAGATGGAATTGCTGGTTAATGATTTCGGGCGGTTGTCCAGGATCTTCACGGACAGCAATGACGTCAGAGGCATCAAAGTCGAACTCGGCGTCGGACATATTGAATTCGCTTTCAATCGATCTTCTAGATTTTCGCCAAGATATAGTCAACAGAACCTAGGAAAAGGTTAATACTTACCGTGGATATGGCGTTACCTTGCCTACCTTTTGCAGCAAGTCCGTCGCACGGTTACCGTAGACCGGATAAAAAAGCTGCTCTTCTTGGACTTGTAATAATTACTCTGTCTGGCTGGGATCTTTTATCTAGACCTAGAGTAACGCTACCTTGGTGAGAACTCCCAGCTAATTGCATACGCATAGAGTGGGCTGTGTGCGGCCTGAATAAATGAGCCGCTACAGCTGCTTAATGGACCTGAACACAGTGTGTATCCCTAGCAAAAGAGGTAACTCCTTAAAATGTTGCTGGCATGCACACTGCGTCTATTCTGAACCTATAATTGTAATGGGCGAGGTCTAGCCCACCGCTTGATTAGGTCACAGATATTTAGGGCAATAACCAGCTTTACTTGGCTATTGTGGCGGATATCTATGTAAAACCAGAGTGACTGGTCTTTGTAGTGAACAAACAAGCTGTGACACTTGACCTTACCTATGAATGATCTTCTACTTTTACCCTCCTCGCTTTTATTAAGGGGTTCCGGTCAGCTTTCCTGTGCTGTGGAATTTGGTCTCTATTGTTTCTTGTTAGGGCGTGTCGCAAGTGTGTCCACTAGTCCCGCGCCACGCGTTTCTGAGCTCGGGAGGCGGATGGGTCGAGTATCTGAAGCATTGGCGCGTCTCCCGACGAGGGCACGGACCTTAATTGGCGCTATCCCGGTTAACGTCAAGGCAGACCCTGTGGTATGAGGCATTGAACTTGCACTTGGAAAGGGATGCTGACGTCATGATAGGAAAGACGGTTATTAGGACCTGTCCTGTACATTTGTGGCTGAGGTCTGAAACAGACTAACTAGAGTATCTAAACCCTGTTCCAGAGGGGCGTTAGATATTTAGTTCTGTTAGTAGAAGCTAACTAACTGTGATCCAAGGTCTTTACAGTACTAAGAATTGGGAGGGCCTACAGGAGGACCTAAACTATTTTGGCCTAATTCTTGAGGCTGGCTTGGCGGCTGGAGTGTGGTCATAGCATGGCAGCGGCCCTTGATGGGGCTATTGCTGACCGCACTTGACTAGAGGAGAGTCTAGCCTTGCGTGTTTGAGTACTCTTCTAATCTGAGTTCTATTTGCTGAGAAACGATTCCACGACTGACTGTGCCTTTCTGTGCGGGCGATATTGTTGGTACATCTGGAGCGCGTAAATCTGTTAACCTCCTCCTATTTAGATTTACTTTTTCCTAAGTATAAATGAACGGCTTCTAGAATACAAGTCTGAATCTTATCTGTATCTAGAAAGTTAAGCTTGTGTTTAAGGTAGCCTAATACGTCCTGCTGCTCTAACCCCTAGAGAATCTTACTATGACAGCTATATACGTGCTATTAATGATTCTTTAGGATAGGGTTTCTTTATGCCTCCTTTTTGTAACTTTTATGCCTATGCCCTTTAGGTCTAGTATTACCTATTTATCTACTGCTTTATTCTAATCTTGAATGTCTTGGGGTTGTTTATTCTACTAAAGACGTTTGCTGAGTTGGGTGTTGTTGAGCTATTTCTCTAATACGATATTGAGACTCTGGTTTTGTTTAATGAGTATGTAGTTGCATAAGTACGTAAGCATTGTTATCGATGGCAACTCCATTAACTGCACCTATTTAACCAGCTGGGCAAGGATGGATTAGATACCTATACTATTTGTCACCTATCTAGAAAGGTGCAAAAGGGGTATGATGAGGAGGCATCTAGAAGGGCACTTCTAGAAAGGCAAGTCGCTGCATTACAGGCCTAGTTAGAGGACCTCTAGTCACGCAAGAGGAAAAAGGTCCCCCTATCGCCCAACAGCACCTTCGCCACTATAGAGCATATACGGCGGGCGCAAAATCCGGATGCCGGCCGAATAGATAGTTCGGATGAATCCAGCGTATCCGAATTATCTAGCGAGGCCGAAAGTTGCATATGGGTGGGCGGCAGACCTAGTGAAGTAAGTGATGATAGTGGTGGTGATGATGGGGATAATGGTTTGCGCAAGTAGGGGTTTTGCGCATGTGGGGTGGGGTGGTTATAATACCTATAATTTCAGTCAAACCTGAGTGTAAACAATACTTGGGCGGTGGTTTACTCGGAAAACTCAATAGCCGACGCCGAGGCAGACTTAGCAGCACATGTGCTTCTCCGCTTGTTTACGCTTAGAAGTAGATTGTGCAGTATATCGCCTTACTTTGCACTCTGGGTTTTGTTCTGGGCAGCAATCTACGCAAAAGTCAACACTCTAATCTTGTGGCTTGACGCCTATAACACAAACTCAAGCTTGGCCCTTCTTTATAGGGCTATAATAGAGACCTTGCGCTAGTTATAAACCATCTGTTGTGCCTCTTGTACTCCTACTAAACGCTTGTTGTAATTATACTATTAATTCTGCTGATCTTTTAAGTTACTTAAACTTTATAAACTGCCACCACACTATATAAGGCTTAAGACATTACTAAAGTTAGGGTTTAGCTTAACTAATAATCGACGCAAAGGTATGGCTTTTAAACTCGCTAACGGCAGCAAGACCGATAAGAGTTTCTGCTAGTAAGAACAAGAGTTGCTAGAACTAAATCTTATAGATTCTTAGGTTAACAGACTAAGAAATAAGATTAGTATAGTGATCTATAGGATATTCTAGGCTGCTAAATATGTAAACTACTTTATTAAATAAAGAGATAGAGATAACTATATTTCTATTAAGTTCTTAGATACGTCTAATATTAATTTACTATATATGACGAAGCTTTTATTAGGAGATAATGATTCCTATACTATTACCGCTTACCTAAACTTTAATAATCTATTATACTGTGTCTATTTGTAGATACTTAAAACGCTACTTAAAGATGCTTAAACCCTTATAGCACTAACTTAGGTTGTTTATAAGGCTCTTATAAAGGAGCTAGCTTCTTGTAAGTTATTTGTGATATCTAAGTTAAGCTTAGAAATAATAACTACTGCAGACATAGTAGGATATCTAGAGGGCGATAATGTCGCTTTTAGGGTTTTTAATGACTCTAGTAAAGCCTCTTTTTATCCTAGAACGGGAGACTTCTGATGTATAAACTGGCGAGGTTTTAAAGTAAAGCGATTTTAGTTATAACAAGGCGTAAAGAACCATACTATAGGAGTAACTAACGAATTAACGGATTTTATATCTATAAGCACTTCCCTATTGCGCACACATAACTTCATTGGATATCACAAAAACGATCCTTCTTAAAAAATTGCGGTTGTTAACTTGCCTATGCTCTAAAGATTTGGAATAGCGTACGGCAGCACTAGCGACGATTTGGGCCTTAGATGCTAATATGCCACTAAGCACCACTTACTGGTGTTAGGCTGCATTCCTCGGGAGTGCATTGCGGGTTTTATCTCTCCGCATTGATTTCATACCTTACTACAGAAATCAGAAATCAACACGGAAATCAATACGGGTTGTAAGTTAATTATTTGTTTTGACCTACGCACGTGTTGCAATCTAATGTGCATGCAGATATTGTTCCCAAGACTGAATATGATAAGAAGATACCTGCCACATTACTGCGAGAAGCTCTGAACCAAAGGACGTAAAATTGAACATTCTGTCATGTTGTTGTCGTCGTTTTGAATTCAACGCCGTGGCGGTAAGGGCGCAGCCGCCCTTGCGACAGACCTTCCGAGGAGTATGTGGCGTGGAGGGCCGTAGGCCGGGCTTATCAACCTTACAGTACATCGTCCCTTCCTCTCGTCCTCCGAATCTTGTCTTATGGTCTCTATGCGTTCGTTTGTCCCTCGTTCCCCGCAGGAGCACATCAGCAGTGCAAGAAGTCCCCATGATCCGACCGGGCCGTCAGGAGATGATGGATGAGTCCCCGAGTAGGCTTTGTTGATGAAACCACGATATGACAGCTTCAGGCTGTCTTATTCACACCTGGCAAAGTGTCGTGAAGCTGGAATAGCTTTGTGTGGCTAATGCCAGTGGCGGCCGCTACGAATATGGCAGATCACCCGCACAGACCTCTTAGGAGTGGATATTTCTACCGATTCTCCGGTTCATACATAGATTCTTAATAGGACAACTACTTTGCTCTCAAAGGATTAGACATTCATCGAGGGGTTCCGGTCAGCTTTCCTGCGCTGTAGAACTCGTAACTAGGATGGGGATGTTCATTGCTGACTTTGGGAGGTAACGGGAGCGCTTAAGCCTTGTTTTGACCAAGCCCCGGGTACCACGCTCGGCGTATCGCTGAGCTACAGGTTGGTGTGTGCTAGTGCTGGCTCACATATGGCAACCCTGCCACCGTCCAACGGTGGGGGTCCTGCGGTCGGTTGTAGTACAGGGCTACTGATGTTGCCTGCAGATACACATAGAGGTCCTAGACCTTGGGGGCTGTGGGGGCACGGACTTGGAGACGGTGGTTATTAGGGGCCGCTGGGGCCACCAGTGTTGAGGGCCGCTGGCGGGATGAAAATTCTTGGGGAGGAACAGTGTTGCGCTGATGCAACGGACAGCCGGTGGTCTTTGGTTACCGCTCGGCACCGCCAAGACGCGGGTTTTCCTTCACCGGCGCGGATCTGGCTCTCGGCCATCATCTGGATTGCGCCGACAGCGTGTCGGTCAAGTTTGATGATGTTGTGCTGCCGGACGCGAGGGTCTGAATATTGCTTGATTGGCTATTTGGGGCCGTTTGAGCCACATTGGCGTATGTTAGGCTGGGGCTGCTCTGCGTTTAATTATCGGTTTATGTAGTTGTTATGATGGCTGTTCTGTGCTGCTGACCTCGCCTGGGTCTGACGTAATGTTGATTATGTCTGGATTGGTCTCTATTGTTTTACGTGAGGACGTGCTGTAAGTGGATCCACTAGTGCTACGCTATACGTCTTGGTTCTGTGCTGTTTCTAGACTATAGCCTAAAAAACCTTCTAATAAGTATAATTAATAACCACTACACCTGTACTATTTCTAAAGCTAATAAGCTATAAGGGGTATACTAGCGTAAGAAAACTATTTAACTTAATATTGAATGGCGTTAATGAAGAGATAGGACACCCTTTGGTCTATCTGGCTCTGAGCTTGGTAGGCGGGACGGGTTGAGCATATGAAGCATTGGCGCGTCTCCTGACGAGGGCATGGATCTGAATTGGCGCCATCCTGATTATCTTTGTTAAGGCAGACCCTGTGACATAGAGGCACTGAACTCGCACTTGGAAAGGGATGCCTACTCCTGGACCTTGGCAGTGGCTTGCATTTTCTCCTCTACCTGCTGCAGTGCGGGCGGCGCTGGCATAACAGGCCTTGCAGCAGGCATCATGAACGAGCAGCCGGGCGGGGTCTTTTTCAGCGTCCCTCTGGAGGAGCGCCTTGATATTCTTCTCTAGCTAGTGCCTATCCCGTCTGATATTAAGTATATTCTTGAGGCTGGCTTGGCGGCCAGAGTGTGGTCACAGCATGGCAGCGGCTCTTGATGGGGCTATTACTGACCACACTCTGACTGGATATGAGCCTAAACAGCACTATTGGCCTACAAGCCCTTCGTTAGGTGTGGAAGTCCGCTTAGAAGGTGAGGCTAAGGATAAAATAGAGGCATTGTGATAGGGCTTTAAAGTATTTATATTACTTTAGCTTATAAGTTTAAGTACTATTCTAACCTAAGTTCTATTTACTAAATAACAATTCTATAACTAACTGTGGCTCTCTGTCTTAGTAACATTAGTCTATCTAGATTACGTATATTACGTCAGCTGTCCCCTATTTAAATCTAATTAGTCCTAAGCTTAAATAAATAACGTATATATATAGCAAGTAGATAATTATAGTAAGCAGACCACTTTTTCTCCTTTTTACCTCTTTAACCTTTATATTAATATTTCTCTACATATAAACATATAATCCTCCTTAATTAAAAGCTGTATTATTCTTACTCTTTAAGCTATCTAAAAAGACCTAAAAATATCTATATAAAGAGTAGCTACTGTCTTTAACGTTATATATATAACACTATATTACTAATATATAGGATATATTATATAAAACAAGACGCGTCTAAACTTAAAGAAAATAATAGAAGTTAAGGAGGAGGTAATTCTTAAAAAGGTTATTAACCTAATTAATTAAGGGTTTTTTTTATAATAAGAGGATATATAAGATATAGCTAACTAACTTCTAAATATATAAAACGTAATATATATTAAACCTTAATAGGTAAAGAACTTTATATAATAATAACCTTAATTAAAAATATAATTTTAATATTAAATTAACTATTAGAAAGCCTTAGCTAAGGATTTTATAATTATATAAGGCTAGTTTATACTTATATAGAGTATAATTATAAAGTATAAAATATAAGATTATAATATTTATAATTTTAATAAGACTAGCTTTTTAATAAGAATACTATTATATATAAAGGTTATTATAACCTTTAATTATAAGGGAAGGCCTTATATAAAGCTGCTTAGTAATTAAGAATAGGTTTTTATTATTTAAGGTATATATATAAATAGCTAGGTAATACCTTTATATATTATTATAGAAAGTAAATATTACCTGCTCTCTTAGTATTAAAATAGCTAATCTTTAGCTATATAGCGTATCTACTTTAGTAAAAATAAATAGACTATAAATAAAATTAGCTTAAACTAGCTAAAGTATTAAAAATAGGTAGTTAAAGAGCTACTAACAAAAAGAAAAGAAATAAATAAGTAAGAAAACTACTACTACCTCTAATAACGTCTAATAATAATAAAATATATATAAATAGGTAGGTCTAGTAATTCTTAGACCTAATAAAAAGAGATTTTAAAGAGAAGTTAAAGGTTAATAGCACAGCCTTTAACATAACAATATATATCCTATAAATAAGATATATAGTAATAACTATATATATATTACGGTTCTAGAGTATTAAGGATAATAGATATTCCTACCTTTTCTCTAAATAGGTCTATAAATCCTTTTATTTACTAATCTAGGTTACCCCTATAGCCTTATCCCTATTTTAGGTTAGCTTCTATAATAGCTAACTATATCTACTGTCCTTATTATAATTATCCCCTTAGACCTCTTTTTTTGTCCCTAAAAGAAAAGTCTAACTTATTTATAGACCTATCTTAGTAAAAAGAAGTAACTATAGATAAAGAAAAAAAAAGAAAAAAGAAAAAAAAGAATTTAAATATATTAATACTTCTTATAATAACTAATTTACTTTAGAGGCTTAGGACTAGCTAGGTAAGTAGTCTTACTATATAGCTAATACTACTTTATTATTCTCCTTATTCTTTTAGTAGTATTATTTACTTTATTTTATTTAAGACCTTAATATAGTCTAAACTAACTTTCCTAAAAAGAGGGATAACTAAAGTTATAATAGTAGACGTAGCTTAGAGTATTAGTCTCTAGCTACTTCTAATAATTAATTCTTAGATTAATAAAAGAATTATAAGGGTAATCCTAAATATTTAATAGGCGTTAAATAGGGGGATATTTTAGTTAAGGAGGAATAGTCTCTTCTTAAGAATTATTATTATTATTATTACGTTAGTTAATTATAATAATAATTATTTATTATAAAGTTTTATCTTTAGGTAATCTTATAAGTAGAGGCGTTAAAAGTAAACCTTTATTATTATCTTTTATACCTTAGGTCTATAAATTATTAACTATATTAGGACTAAGTAGTATTAAAAGGTAATTAGGAAAAATAAGGTTATTTAAGAAATTATTATAAAGATGTTTTACTTTATATAGAGGAGAGTTATTATAAATCCTTAGGATAATAATAAAGTTAGCTATAATAGCTAATATTAAACGCTTTATAATTAAGGTAAGTTTCTTTTTCTTTTATTATTAAGGCTGTTCTTTAATATCTTTTTTACTTATAATACTAAATTTAGGAGATAGGACGCTAAGTTAAAAGAAATATTAAATCTAGTTTGTAATATAGGCACTATAAGTATAATTATTAGGTTACTAGGTAGTGTTAATAACATAAGAAAAAGATCTAATAATTAAAAGAAGTTTAATAGGAGCGCCTAGATAATAGTACTACGTTATTAAACTATAGATTATATCTATAAATCTACTATTAGATTTAACACTTTAGGAAGAATTAGTATAAAAGACCTAGCTATTAACTTAGTTAACTACTAAGGTAGCTTAATAAAGATTATTATAGTTAAGTAGGAAGATTAAGGTATCTAAATCTATAATTTCTTATTATTAATAAATAACTATATTAATAGTGTCTTTTATAACTAAATAATCTATTACTTATCTTAATCTAAAAGGAGGTATATAGAAGTTAAGCCTAAAGCTAAGGAGTATATAATTAATAAGGGCTATAACTTTATTACTAGTAAGGTTTTCTTAGTGTTATAATATCCTTATAGCGTTATATAGACTTAAAGTATAGTTTATTTTACTATAGTAAAGGTCTTAAGTGCCTTCTTTAAAGAATTACCTATTACTACTAACTTATTAGACTATATATATATAAGATATAAAAGTGTAGTTATTACTAGAAGACGTATACTATTTAGTAGCTAGTAGTAACTATAGATTATAATTACTTATAATTCTTTTAGATCTAATTATCTAGTAGGCCTAGAGTTAATTACTTTTTCCTTAGTATTTTAAACTATAATTAACTAGAGCTATATAAGAGGACTTTAATACTATAGGTGCTCCTCTTAAAAGGTAATAGTTATATTTCCTTTTTTACTAGGTGCCTATATTCTTTAATTCTTATATTACTATAGCTTTATATATTAAATTCTAAATATTAGCTTTATTTAAGGTAACTTCTTAGGGAATAAAGATACTCTTAATAGTTATTAATAGGCTAGGTATTATATTAGGTTAAGATTATTTCTTAGGCTGTTTTAGTAATAAATTATTAATTTATATAGTATTTTTAGATCTACTACTAGGAATTAGTAATATTTTAGTTATTAGGACGTCTAGGATATTAGTAGTATTTATAGGCGTAAAAGTATTAGGCAGTAGTTAAGATTCTTATTCTTTAGCTTCTTCTTAAGAGATAGCTTATAAAGTAAAATTAAGGCTTTATTTCTAGCTACCTTAGTTAGATTACTAGTAGTTAATTTATATTTACTAGCTAAGAACTATATTCTTATTAGTAAAGTTAGAGGAAAAGTAGTTTACTAGTGTATCTTAGAGGTAAGAACAGACTATAATAGGGGATAAAGGTTACTAGTGTAAAGAAATCCTTTAACTTAGTCTAGAAACTATAAGCCTAAAGCCTATATAATAGTATCTAACTTACTAGTGTTAATAATAGTAAGCTAGTAGTAAATAATCTTCTTTAAGAAAAAAAAGATATTATTATATAATTAGTAAATTGATACCCATGATGCTGTCCACGGGCACTTCGCCCGGGTTGCTCAAAGAGAATGGCTGGTCTCTCTCTCAGTGCCGGCAGTAGTGAAGTTCAGGTTCATTCCGTTTCCCCTAGCTACAGATTCCGACTCAGGCCCAAGCCTAGCCCGTCATAAAGGCTCGTAAACCCCTGTGTCAAGGTAGTAGTGAACGGAGGCTTGAGATCTACATTTTCGTAGGAGTGCAATCTTTACTTGT
>NW_007361216.1:0-16354 GCF_000149035.1 Colletotrichum graminicola M1.001
ATATTATAATCTAAAGTAGTATTTATATTACTTTCTTCCCACGGTATAATAGCTATAGCTAATACTATTCTCTATAGTATTACTAATAGTATTCTAAAGTATAAAATATTAGTAATAAGTTTAATAACTTAGTTAAATATATATTATTTAACTTACTTTAAAGTCTTTAAAAGTAGAATTACTTTTATTAATAATTTCATTATTATATACTTTATATAATAATAGTTTTAAAGTATTACTAATAATAGTATCTTTATTTTCTATAATTATATTATATAATATAGTATAGGGATTAAATCCTTCTAAAGTATTAATATTTTGTTTTTCTTGTAGTTCTTGTTGTTTAGTTTCTTCTTTTTCTAAATTATCTAGTAAAATAGAATATATAGAAGATATATAGCTATTAGACTCTTCTATTAAGTTAACTAAGTCTATAATACTAATAGTAGTATTATTATTAACTATAATAACTAAGGTATTATAGTAGTTAACTTTATCCTCTAGTTCTAAATACTTTTTATAATAAAAAAGACTTAAAGATATAGTAAAAGCTATCTAGTAAAAGAATATAAGTTAGTGTATTAAGTAATAATAATTATATACTCTATTATAATAATAGTATTATAATATAAAAGTAATTAATATAAGTAGTTTTTAAAGAGATATAAATATTTACTTACTTTAATAAATTAATAATAGCCTATTAGCTTTTATTATATAAAATATAAAATAATAGTTAAGTAAAGATATTTATAACTTAGTAATACTATACTCTTAGTTTAGTAAAATAAAATTAACTATATAGTAGACTTATAGTTACTTAAGTAAAGTAGTTAATAAAGTTAAATAACTAAAGAATTAAAGTAAAAAGTATTTAAGATATTTATAATCTTTTATTACTACTATTTATAATATAAAAATATACTATACTTAAAAGATATATACTAAAAGGATCTTAAAGAAGAATATAGACAGTAAGTAATTTTAAAACTTAAAGATACTACTATTATATTATATATTAGTAATATATATATATATACTATTAATACTAATATATATCTACTAGACTAAAAGAGAAAATCTTAAGAGATTTAGAAAGAAATAATAAGGAAGAGCTATATATCCCTAGTTTAAATAAAACTATTAAAATTAAGGATAATAGCTATAATTCAGATTCTTCTACTGATTTACCTACTATTAGTAGTAGTAAACAAGCAGCTAAATTTACTATAGACCTATCTAAACCTAGAGAAGGGCCTATAAGTAAAACAAAATTACAAATACCTATTCCTAAACCTAAGCCTAAGGAATTTAAAGATTTTTATCCTATTTAAAGTAAACAACAAGCAGCTAAAATAAGGGAAAATGAATTAGAAAACTATTATAATTTACCCCCTATAGGAAATGAAGTAAGTTAAACTTTTTATATATTTTTCTTTATATTAATCTATTTTTATTATAATTTAATATAGTATATATTACTTTACTTAATTTATATATATATATTACTTTACTTATTTTATATATATATATATTATACTATATTATAATATATATAGTATTACTTATATATATAAGTAATATATTATATTTATAAAGTTATAATACTTTAATCTTTAAGTTTTTAATGATTAGCTTATTATAATACTTTATTAATATATATTTATATATATATATACTATAATACTTACTAACTATTAAATAGGCTAATTCCTTAGACTGGTGGAAATATAATATAGAAAAATTCCCTATTTTATCTATATTAGCTAGAAAATACCTAGCTATACCTCCTACTTCTACTGCAGTAGAAAGTAGTTTTAATTCTTCTAGTAATATTATTACTAAAAGAAGAACTAATCTTTCTAATAATACTAGGAAAAAGTTAATACTTTTAAAAGACTGGCAAGAATCTAGTAATTTAGAGAATTTAGATAGTATATTTTATACACCTAAGATATATAGTAATCTCTTTAATATAGGATTTGAATATTCTTCTGCAGAAGAAGAAGATAGTACTATAGAAGAAGAAGAAGATAAAGAAGTAGAAGATATAGATATAGAGGAGGAATCTAGTTATTAAGTATAATATATATATATATTAACTTATTAAATAATTAGGTTTACTTAGATAGTTTTATTATACTTATAAATCTTATTATATAAAGTAAATTTTTTTAAATAGTTATAATTTATATTTAATTTAATAGTCTAGTATTAAGTTTATTTTATAATTCTTATAATTTATTTATACTATATATAGTTTATACTAAGGCTTTATTACTTTTATTACTTATATTATAACTTATACTATATATATAATATAATATAATTTTAATTATTTATATACTAACTATATATATATACTTATATACTTATAGACTTTTATAGTTTTAACTTCTAGACTTATTACTTTAGTTTTTAAGAACTTAATACTTCTTAAGATTTTACTTTCTTTTTTTAATTTCTATATATATATATATTTATTTAATATTTTAAATCTTAATATATAGTATTATAGAATATAAATAAGTATTAAAGTTATACTTGTACTCTTTATAATTGATATTTATTTTATATCTTGTATTATTGTATTAAATACAAAATACAATACAAAATACAATACAATACAATACAAATACATGTATTTTTTTCTTAATACAATACAATACAAATACATATATTGTATTTGTATTGTATTGTATTGTATTTGTATTGTATTTTTGTATTGTATTGTATTTTGTATTTTTCTTTAACTCTCTGCTACTGGATAGAGGAGGAAAACGTATAAGATATTATAGGGTAATTAATAAATAAAGGGGCTATAAATAGAGGATATTTAGCGCAGGCGCTGCAGTAATTAATCACATTACTAACGCTAAGGGGGTGTGTTAAATATGGCGGAATTATATGTGAATTAACTGGCAAATACATAGTTGCCCTATGGCAAATTATCAGGGAATAGGCGGTGAATTGGCCCCACTTTGAGGGGGTAATTCACTAATCAAATGGCCAGGATTGGTCCGGGATTTCCCTACCTAGAAATAGGGAATTTCCATAGTTCTAGAGGTTCTTAACCAGATCTACACATCATATAATTAATCAACCATTACAATCCCTACTATTTAACATCTATGTCTCTACAGGATTTTCATAAGAGTTACATAACATATAATATCATTAATTAATTAACTATTACAATCCCTACAACCTAACAGCTTATGTATGGGCATGGATGTGGCCACATCTGTGCTGGGTATGCCCCTTATACTGCCATATTGGGTTTAATGCTGACTTTAGAAGAAATAGGTGGCCGCCAGGGCGAAAGTCCCTCGAGTACGCATGCGTACAGATACCGCCCCACGGCCCCTCTATGCCTGGTAACCGATACCGCTAGATGCCGGCCTGCCCGGCCAGACCAATAAATCCACCGGACCTACCGGTCGGCCGGCTTATGGGCCTGGCAAGTGCCCTACCTGGCACCAGCCTACAAGGGGTGGCGCTGCTAGCTGTAGCTCTAGCTTAGGGTAGTCAACAAATCCATCACCTAATTCGACTGTGTCAATTCCCCAGCACTTTCCTGCAAATTACCGTGTTATTTTGCTATATAAAGGTAATTATAACTGTTGGAAGGCTGTATATGAAGACTTATTTGTACGTACGTGTGTTGTAAAAGGCTCTGTATGGCTAAATTTTAGTGGCTTAAATACAAGCCTTAAATTAGCTTTCAGGCTGCTGACTTATATATACAAATTATATTAGAATTATTATTCTAATAATAAGCTTATTAAATAGAGGTAATAAGATACTATTACTTATACTAATAGTTAATTCTAATACTAATTAGTAGAAGCCTTTATAATAAAACATACTTAAAGTAATAGATAGTATATATATATTATAGATTAGAGTAATAAATATTAAGAGGGTATAAAATAGTTAATTCTCTTTAACTTAAATATATATACTATCTGTTACTTTAAGTATGTTTAATTATGAGGGCTTCTACTAATTAAAGTTATAAGTTATGTTATTTTAGGAAATATATATGTAGGGGTATAAGTTTTGTAAGATACTTATACCTCTTACTATATAGAATAATATAGTTATATACTAGGCCCCCTTTGCCACTAGATTAGGTACCTAGCACTAAACAATACTACTACTACTACACCTCGCGACTGCTGCTTGTTTCTATACCTGAGATATTTGCTTTTTGTTGCCCACCCGGTTTTGTCGCAACCATGTGGTCCCCCATCCAGCATGCCTTCCTGCTGGTCCTGCTGGTCTCGTCGTACGGAGCCGCCCAGCCCAGCGCACCCATATACCAGCACTACGACATCGGGAGCGCCAAGGCTTACCATTTCCGCACCACCGAAAACTGGGCCAAAGACAACGACGTTCGTGGCAGCGCAAAGATCCAGTCTATCATGCAGAAGATGCACCTGAATGGCCTGTTCACGGCCGTTGTCATGCCGAAGACGGCCATGAGTATCGTTGGTGAGCGCGAAGGCAGTACGGTTATCCCCAGCTACTTCTTCAAGCACGTAGAGCCGAACAAGGATTACATCTTTATTGATGGCGGCTTCTTTATTAAGCCGGCCCGAGACGATCCGAAATCGAACGCTGACAAGAATCTCCGGCTTGACGTGGACAAGCCGCTGCTCTCACCAGCAGAGATCTCACGCATGGGGTACTGGACGGTCGGTCGGTCTACTATTAAGCCTGGTTATGTCGAACCCCCTAAGGCGGACCGGCCCTGGTACCACAAGTTTACCGGCGACGACGGGAGCTACTTCTACACGGCGCCGTCGCTTAAGGGCGACGACTCGTTAGACTACACCAAGCACCAACAGCTACGCTACTTTCTTGACAATGACCGAAAACATCGCTCGATCGAGTCCAGCACACCGGGCGGCCTGGCCACTTCAAACCAGCCGAACGAGCGGGCTGCTGCGATGGAGCTGCCCGACAAGACCCGTGTGGTCTTTGCGTACAATTCGGGCCGCCCCGAGGGTCTCCGCATAGATGAGTGGCAGAAGCTTATCGACACGTTTTCACGTGAGTATTTGGGCAAGGGCGTTGGAGAGTCGAAATTCACGTTGAACCTCGACGGCGGTGGGAGTATTTATATCGGCTGGGTGCGCAACAACGAGTGCAAGCTACTAGCCTTGGGCGGCATTGAGGGGAAGCTGCCTGCGCTTCCTTACTTGCCCCCCTCTAGTAAGACCCACCGACCTATGGCGACTATGGTGAAGTTTGAGCTCCAGTGAGGGGACAAAACAGCGGATAGAGGAAGTAAATTCTTTTTTTAAGCGATAGTATCTACGTCTTAGGCCTTCTAGATTAGGATACCTATTACAGTACAATCTGACACAGCAGAATTGCTACTGTAATAGCTACACTTGGATGTAGCTAGCAAGCGGTGTGGCACAGGCCACTGTGCATACTTTTGGTAGCATATAGACAGACAGCGTAATTCGGATTTTTTGCACATAACAACTACACCCCTGCCTTTAGCTATTCGGCCGATTTGTTGAAGCGCGTGATAGGCAGCGATAACCTTGCATTAATTGATTGCTCTGTTTTTTGTGTGTCTATCTCTGTTGTGAGGGGGCCCGTGTGCTGGAAGGTCACGTGACCTCCTGGGCCCCTCACCTTCATCCAGCCTCTGCCGTAGCCTTGGGAGGAGGATTTCCTCCTCACAACCACTTAGAACAGCAATACTAACGATTGCCTCACTTCGTTGCTCTTATGCTCCCACAGGTTATAGAGCCCAGGCCAATATCAATTTTCTTTTATTAATTAGTTACCTCTACCTATCTTTATTAATATATAGTTATTTACTAATTATAGCAGTAGTTACTTAACTTTACTTTTAATCTACTGCTTTCTCTATAGCTTATAAGAATCCTTTACTAATTATAGTAAGAATACTGTAATAGGGACGGCAGACATAGTCGGCTAATATAGAAGCTAACCTAGAAAAGGGATAAGGCCATAGGGACAATCTAAATCAGTAGATAAAAGGATTCGCAGACCTATTCAGGGGAAAGAAATTAACATCTATCATCCTTAATACTCTAGAACCGCAATATATATATAGTCGTTACTATATACCTTATTTATAGGACATATATTATTATATTAAAGGCTATGCTATTAAACTTTAACTTCTCTTTAAAATCTCTTTTTATTAGGTCTAAAAATTACTAGACCTACCTATTTATATATATTTTATTATTATTAGATATTATTATAAGTAGTAGTAGTTGTCTTACTTAATTTTTTTTTATTAGTAGCTTTTTACCTTACCTATTTTTAATAGTGCCTAAAGGTAGATACTATTCTCTAAAGTAGAGATACTTTATAAAGTGTAGTACTAACCCTTTTATATAGTTAAAATAAACATAATATAAAATATATAATATAATATATTATTAACTTTAACTAGTAATAGGATAACCTTTTTAGATATCTTAGAAAAGACGTAATAGCTATATGCTTTTAAAAGACTTAAAGAAAAAGGGGATCTAATTAACCCTAATAAGCCTTTATCCCCTAGTAGAGATAAAGACAGATATAGAAATACGCTAAGTAGATTACGTTTCTTTTAGTTATATATAGCCTTTCTATTTTTAGAATTTATATTATTTACTTCTTTATTACTAGGCAATCAGATTTATTAAGAGGCGCTATTATTTCTAAATTAAAAACATACTAATATAGATAATAATAGTAGTCCTACTAAGGTAATAAGTAAAGTAAGGGCACTAATTAAATTATATATTAATAAATATAACTATAAGAAAACTAAATAAAGGATATAGATATTAAGAATAAACCTATAAAAAGTAAACTTAAGTATAAAATAGTAGCTATTACTTAACGCTATTAGATAGCTATAGTATGTTATATAATAAGAAATAACTTATATTACTAACTTATATAGTAGATATATTCTTTTAAGTATTTTAAAAATTACTAACACTTTTACTTTTTATTATAGTCTATAAATAACTACTATCTTTAAATAAATATTTAGATTATATAATTTATAAACTTATTTTATTATATTTAATCTATTATTTCTAGAAGATAACTAAGAAGAATTATCTTTATCTAAAAGTAAAAGCCTAGATTTAAACCTTTTTAGAAGTAATAGCTTTAGTAATATATAAGCTTATACCTTTATAAAGAAAAATAATAGCGTTAAGCAGACTATATAGATAACACTACTTAACACTTCTACTACTATATAAAGCTATTATTCTTAAAACGTAACTATAGGTAATCTTATAATAATTATTTAGGCAATTTCTACTTAGCTAGTAAATATACTAATAACGCCTTTTTCTCTAGGAGCCCCTAGATTTAAAGGGGATAATATTTTAGACTTTCTAGAGGAATATAATAACTTTACTATTCTAGTGTATAAGAATCTAATTAATAAAATTAAGGAAGTATATATATATAGGATTCTAGATTATTTATTAGTAGTTAAATTTATTACTTTTAGATAGTTTACTTAGGAGTTAATAAAAGAACAGTTAATAAAGGTCTTTAGATTAGTAGACCTAAAAATATATTAAAACCTAAATAAAGAGATCTAAAACCTTACTATAGGACCTTATATTAATAATAGTAATCCTAGTAGGATA
Organism: Colletotrichum graminicola M1.001; assembly: GCF_000149035.1. NCBI lineage: Eukaryota > Fungi > Ascomycota > Sordariomycetes > Glomerellales > Glomerellaceae > Colletotrichum > Colletotrichum graminicola. The sequence goes on from NW_007361216.1 coordinate 7,659, forward strand.
ATATTTCTCCTAGTAACTATTTAAACCTTATAATATAAAGTAAAAGCCTAAGGGGATACTAAGCTAGTAGATAGTAAGCTTATATATATTATCTTCTAGCGTTTCTTATAGAGGGTTATAAGAGTAGTTACTAAGAATCTAAGTTATAAAGTTATAGACATCCTATTAAAGTTATAAGAAGATATTAAAAATACACTAGTAGTATAGTCTAGAGGGCAGCTAGCCTTATAGTAGCTTTTAGAAGATATTATAACCTAATTTATTATTATAGCGTAAATAATAATAAGTAAGACTATCTTAGCTAGACTAAAAAATAATAAGACTACCTAAATAGTAACTTTATCTAGTACTACTTTTATTAACGTACTAGTATATAACTTTTAAGATATATTAATTAATAAGGCTAGCGTATAAGCTAAAAGCTAGGCAGCTATATAGTAGGTCTTATAGGCTAATAAGTTAATAACTCTTAATATTAGAAATCTAAATACTTTAGTTTTAAGATAATAGTCTAATTCTAATTATTAGACCTAAAATAATAGTTATAACTATAGCTAAAGAAGTTTTAGTTATAGCAGTAGTTTTAGACGTAGTTAAGATAGAGGAAGAGGCAGTAGTAGCTCCTACTAGGGAACCTAGAGAGGCTAATAATAATACTATAATTTCTTTTATATAGATAACGTCTACTAGTTCTATAAAGGTGTATAGTATATAATTATTAGCTATAAATAGGCCTAATAATATATTACTTAAGGTGTCTGCTATTATTACTTACTATTTTAGTACTTTAGTGCTATTAATAATCCTAAAATATATATAAAAACTAGTATTATTAATAAGGGGTATAAGAAGAAATAGCTAGATAAAGCTATTATCTTTTTCTATATCTTTATATACCTATAGGTATTTAAGTTATAATTCTATATAATATACACCTTAGCTTAAGAGATATTCTCTTTTCTTAGTAATAAGCTTAAGGACTACTTAGCCTATTAAGCAGCCTAGCTAGAGTTAAATACGTCTATAAATTAAAAAAGATTAAAAAAGGTTACCTTTATTAAAGACTTTATAAATCTATTTTATTCTATAATAATTATAGTATTAATAGAAGATATATATACCACTAAGAGGACTAAGCTTTCTAGTTATTAAAAGGAACCTTATAAAACCTAATAATAATATAGGTCTATAAATTTATTTAATATTTAGGAATTAACTTTAAATATATTAGATTAGGTTATTAAGCTTAAAGATAATAATATAGCCTAACCTAATAAGCCTTAACTAGTCTTAGTTATTTAGGTAAGCTAGAAGCTATTAAATACTATTTTTAAAGGATTTATAATATAAAGAAGCTAAAGCCTAGCACTTAAGCTACTTTATAAGTAAGTAAATAATAAAGTCTTTATACTAAATAACTTCCTTTACTAGGTATAGCCTAAATATAACTATATAGTCTACTAGTAGGCTAAGGCTACTATTAAGGACTATAAAACTAAGCTAGCTAAGGAGGTGTATAATATCTTTATAGCTACTAATAAGTACTTACTATAACACTTTAATAAAGTAGAAAATTATAATAATATACTAAGTAGGTAAATAGATAAGTAGAATTACTTTACTAAGGCACTATTTATTCCTTTAATATTAAAGGTAATACTAAAGCCCTTTATAAAGGATTCTTAGACCTATTTAATTAATTTTAAAATTAATTTAATTAATACTATCTTTAAAGAAATAAATACTATTAACTATAAAACTAGCTAGTCTCTAATAACTACACTAAGGTATATTACGCCTTATAACTTTATAGTAACCTATTAGTAGCTTACTATTACTTTAGGACACCTTAGTAACCTACTAATTAGAGGGATTCTTAATAGTAGCTTTACTATTAATCTTATTAGTAAATCTTTTATTTAATAAATTAGCCTTTTAAATAAAATAGTTAAAACTAACCTTAGGATTAAGGGTATTACTAATTAGACGCACTATATTTAACTCTTAGGCATAATAATAAATAATATTTACCTTAGGGATAACTATATTAATAACGTTAGATTTTCTTTTTCTAGATAGGACTTATAATAAGGATTTAGTACTTAGGGCCCTCTTTATCCTTAAGACCTATATATCTTAAGAATACTCTTAAAATTAGATTATTAGCTAGTTTTAGTCTAATAATATTAAAACTTATATTCTCCTTTTATTTTATATAGAGGGATTAACTACTAGGTTCCCTAACTTTATTAGTAATATAGACTAGTTCCTCTAAATTTAATAAGTAAGATTACTTCTTATAGAGAAGGGGAAATAAAGGCTGTTACTAAGATTCTTACTATAGTAATAGGTAATAACCTTTTAGAAACTAATTACGCTATTAAAAGAAAAAAGAAAGAAAAAGAGATTAATATAACCTTAAAAAGTATTAAACTTTTAAAGTATATACACTAAATCTAAGTAATATATAATGTAGCTACTTTACTTATACCTAATAATATTACTACCTAACTAGAATATAATAAAGAGATTATAGCTATTATAAAAAAGGATAGCCCTACTTTTAAAAAAATCCTTAAGTTAATAGTTAAAGCCTTAATATAACTACACCTATAATAGATTACTTAGAATATTATAAAGTTATTAAGATATATAGAAGTATATAATAGCTACTCTTTAGACTCCTAGTTCTATATTTATAGACCTAGAAAGTAGATAAGAACTAAGAAAGCTAGATAAAAACCTAGAGAATAAGCTTATAATAAGGGTCTAGACTTTTATAACAAGCTATATATAGCCCTCTATAATATAATTAAAAAGCCTAAAACTTTAGTTCTTACACTATAAACGTCTACTTAAGGGCTATAAAAGAAGTCTACACTATATATAAAACAAAAGATAAGAAGATTAACCTAGTAGATAATATACTATTAAATAAATTAATACCTAAAGGAGACCTAAAATAGAAACTTAAGGCTTAAGAGGAGGTAAAAGTAAACCTATTACCTAATACTAGTAGCCTATTTATAGACCTAATTACACTAAAGCTTTTAGATATTAAGAAGGGTTCTTAGTTAATAAAGGAAAAACTTAAAGCTATACTAGCTATAGTAGATTATTTACTTCCTTAAGAGAAAAATCTACTAGTAGTAATTCTATAGGCTAAAGAGAAAGCTTTTATATAGGATTTTACTTACTATAGATCTTTTTACCTTTTTATTACCTCTTTATAGACTATTAGAACTATACCTTATAAAGCGTAGTAAGAGAGAAGTATTTCTATTCTATAAGCTTTAAAGGAGGAAGTTATTAAGATTTTAAAGGAACGCCTAGAAAAAAGGCTACTTAAGTAAAGCTATACTATATATTAAAATCCCTTCTTTTTAGTCTATAAAAAAAATAGTAAAATATAGTTAATTAATTTAGCTATAAAGGTTAATAGCGTAATAATACGTAATAGTAGACTTCCTCTTATAGCAGACGACTTTTTAAAGGATTTTACTATATACTAGTTACTTTCCTTAATTAATATCTTCTTAGGATATAACTAAGTCCCCTTAGACGCCTAAAGCTAAGATATAACTACTTTTATAATACTACTTAGCCTCTTAAGGTATTATACTAAAAGCGCGTAGGGTATAAGGGACTCTTGCAGTGTAGTAACTATATAGAACACTATAACCACTAAGGCAACACAAGATTCCCTACTAATTAGTATATAAATTAGCTTAATTTATCTAGAATTAACGTTAATTATAAGTATTAGACTATAGGATTAAGTATAATTATATCCTAATTAGGTAGGTAATTACTCCTAATTATCTTATGTTATTATAATTAAAGGTAAATCTTAAAGAGGCTTTAGTTTAATTAGAAGGTAGGTATAAGTATAAAGGATAAATTATATATATCTATCTCTAAATCTATTAACACTAGCTTATATCTCTATACTTAATTAGGATTAGGATCTTCTAATTAGCCTATATACTATCTTACTCTAGGCTAATTACCCTACCCTACTCTAATTATCCCCTAATTTCTTCTTTATAAGTCCTCTTAGGGAGAAATTATCCTTAAGATTAGCCTTTATATAACTACCTTTATAGTAAATTAGTATTAGCCTTTCTTCTTGTTCTTCTTCTTAGCCTCTGCCTCTTGCTTATATACTTCCTTTACGTAATCCTATTAAAGCCTTACGTCCTTATAATCCTAGCCCTCTTAATCCTAGCTTAATAATAGTAGTACTTAAGGTATATATATAGGGGTTATATAAGCTAACTTATTAATTAGGTTATTATATTAATTAACTTACTCCTCTTATATACACTTATTAATTACTAGTTTTTTAAAAAGCTTATTTTAGTAGTATAGTAGTTAATAATAGTAATTTATAGCCTTTTATTAAAGTAACTTATTAGCTTCTTACTAATTAAGCTCTAACTTACTAAGTGTTAACTTATAATTTACTTATCCTAACTATAAGTTTAAATCTTAAGAAGTTATCTCTTTTAGCTATAAGTCTTTACTTTATTTAATTAATAAGGGTTTTTAAAGTAGTTAAGCCTAAGTTAGAGGGTTCTTCTCTATAACATCTTTAATCTTAAGTAAAACCTAAGCTAGAGGCCTAGTTCTAGTAACTAATAACAGAGTTAGCCTAGATAAGACAGGAGGTAAATATAGGTTTATAAGTAAATATATAAGTCTTTTTAATTATAGCGTTACGTTAAGCGTCTAGGGAATTAGTTATAAGGTAACTAGTAATATTTAACTAGGAGGCATAAGACTTATAAGAGTATACTTAGAATTAGACCCTCTTTTAATAGTGTTTATTACTAAGGCAGACTAATTAGGTAGGTTTTAAGGCATAAAGCCTAGTAATAGTTTAAGTAGTAAGCGCTATCTCTAGCTAGTAACTAATTAATAATAATATAGGCTAAAGATCTAAGGATTAGTTAGTGTACTTTATTTAATTAACGCTATAAAGCCTAGCCTTAAACGTAGCTTCTTAATAATTATATAGTCTAATTTAGCGCCTACTAATACCTTTATATAAATATTTCTATATTAACTATAGACGTCCTTAAGATATATTCCTAGAGTATTATATATAGTATTATTAACTTAGTTACCTTTATAGTAAAACTTATAGCTAATCTACTAAATCTAGTATATATATATTTAATTACTTAGTATACCTTTTATTTTATTACTTTAGAAGACAAGATTCCTAGTTAGGTATTATTTACTATACTAGACTACTATTAGAGTAGGGTAAGGCGATTAGCCTAGAGCAAGACAGTATATAGGCTAATTAGAAGATCCTAATCCTAATTAAGTATAGAGATATAAGCTAGTGTTAATAGATTTAGAGATAGATATATATAATTTATCCTTTATACTTATACCTACCTTTTAATTAAACTAGAGCCTCTTTATAATTTACCTTTAATTATAATAATATAAGATAACTAGGAGTAATTACCTAGCTAATTAAGGTATAATTATACTTAATCCTATAGTTTAACACTTATAATTAATATTAATTCTAAACAGATTAATATAATTTATATACTAATTAGTAAGGAATCTTATGTTACTTTTAGTAGTTATAGTGTTCTATATAGTCACTACACTATAAGAGTCCCTTATACCTTATGTGCTTTTAATAGTCTCCCCTTCTAGAAATATTAACTATAGGTTTAAACTAATTAGAGAGATATCTAGTTAAGTACACTAAGTAAGTAATTAAAGTAAAAAGTAATAATAATAGGATAATAGGATTATAAGAAGTAACTAATTATAAGAATAAGGAAAACCTTAAAAAGATAATAAGATAATAAAGTAATAAATTAGTAACTTAGATAGTAGAAATTACCTAATTATAAGACTAAGATAATAAGTTAGAACCTTAAAGGTTACTAATTTATAATAATAACTAAAATAGATTATAAAAATACTAAAGGAGCTAGATAAAGCTCTTAAAGGTCCTTATAAGTAAGGTAGTCTATTATAATTAGTTACTTATAGTTAATTAATATAAGATAGCGCCTTAAGAATTACTTAATCTAGAGATATAGAGCTATTAGCCTTAAGACTCCCTATAAGTATACTAATTTAAACACCTATTATAACTCTATAAAGAAATTATAACAAATTAAAAGACCTTCTTTATTAAAAGTTAGTTAATAAGTTTAGTAAAAGCTAAAAATAATTATATAGATTTTACTAATTAGGGGTATAGCCTTAGTTTAGATAATAAGATAAGTTACTTTAGTACTCTTAAGGAGGATCTTAAAGAGTTTAAATTAAAATATAATTATTAAAATCTTTAACTTAATTAATAAGTTATATACTAAATAACTACTAACTAATATAATAAGTAATAACTATACTACTTTTTCTTAAGAGGCTACTCCTAAGTATACCCTAGGCTTAACCCTAAACACTACTTTAGTAAGAGGACTAGCCTTTACTAAGTATTAAGAGCTAAAAGGGATTAATCTTTTTAAGGATAAAAAGAGTAGTAACACTTCTAATCCTCTACTAATAGTACCTAATTAGAAATAGAAACCTCTTTCTATCTCTTAAGAACTTAACTTTTCTATAAATACCCTCCTTACTACTCTTACTACCTAGATTTAGCCTAAGGTCTTATAAGTAATAGTAAATATAGTCCTTAACTAAAAAAAGAACTTAAACTTTTTTAAGATACCCCTTTTAGGCTAAAGTAGTACTATAGTCTTTTCTAGAGATAATATTATTAACTTCTTAAAAAAATATAAAGATTAATATAAGCTTATATAAGTACTAAACTAATTAAGGAGTATACTAGTAGCCTACTATATAAAGAGAGATTATTAAACTCTAGTAAAAGATATAATTAAGGACTTACCTTAGGTCTAGGCTAAGGCCTATCTCTTAAAGGAGTATAGAAGACAGGACGCTAATTAATTCCTTAATAAGAAAAAATAAATTAAGTAGGTTATAAGGAGATTACTAATCTCTAGCTTAGACCTACGCTTAGCTAAGGCACTTTTTACTAGTGTTAATAACATAATTACTAGGGTAAAGTAATAAGGCCTCTATATAATTTCTAATAAAAGCTTAATTAAGGCTATATATAAGTAATTTAACACTAAGACTATAAAGAAAGCAGTAGATAAGATAAGGATTAGCCTTTTAGCCTTTATTTAATTAATAAAGTATATAACGTTTAAGAGCAGACTTCTTAATATAATTACTTATAAAAAAAAGTATAGGCCCCTGTTTACTAATAGTAAGGCTAATAGTACCTTTATAACTTAACTATCTTAGTAATAGTCTTAAAAAAACTCTACTTATTAGTACTAAGATTACTAGTAACTAAGATAATTAACTATTAATATCTAGGTTAACTAACTAGTCTTAGGTAACACTAATAAAAACCTTACTAATAGTATAAGTAAACTTAAGATATATTAGAATTTAGTCTAGCTAAAGAGGTCTACTTAAGTGTTTAAGGTTAGTGTAGTATAAGTAGATTAGGTAAAAGTATTAGGACTAAGGGATAAATATTAGTACTACTAGTCTAATAAGTATTAATTTATTTAAGATTATTAGTAATACACCTTTAATAAGGACGTATATCTTATAATCTTAGTCTAAGGAGCCTAGTATTATAAGAAGTAAAATAAGTAGAGTCTAATAAATAATATACTATTCTTAGTAATTAAAGATAGCTAATAAAGTAAAGTTACTAATTAAGTTACCTTACTTTCTTATATTATAAATATATCTACTAATAAAGACTATAAGTTCTTAGTAAAGCGTATCCTAAATTAATAAGTTAGATACCCTTAGTAAAGCACCCTAGATCTACTATCTATAGTACTAATAAGTAATATTAGGTGCCTATATATAGTATAACTAGAGGATAAGGAGTAAGAATACACTAATATCTTTATAGTGTACTAAGGTAGGCCTCTTAAGAACTATACTAGCTAGGATAAACGTACTTAGGATAGATTATAAGAGGCGTATAGCATAAAGAAGTTAGTTAGGCCTTAGCTAATTAAGAAGAAAACTATTTTATTTACCTTAAAAAATAAAAAGATTATAAAGGTTAATAATAATAGTAATTATAATTATAATCTAGATTAGGTGTCCCTACTAGCTAAAATAAATATAACTATTTTACTATAACTAAAGCCTATAGAACCTATAACTACCCTTAAAGACTATAAACTATATATAGGTAAGGGGGAGCCTAATAAATTAAAAGAGGTTATAGCCTCTAAGTAAGCTTAAGGCCTTAATCTATATTAGGAAGTAAGGAAGTTAGCTAATAAAAAGCTAGACGCTTTAGTCTTACTTCTTATTAGACTTCTCTAAAAAATATAGCTAGAGTTTAATATAGCTATAAGCACTACCTTATATAATTAAGAGTATATTAACACTAAAGGTGTTTAGATTAAGGCCCTAAAGTCCCTAATTAATCTTAAAGAAATAGCGTAGTAGTAAAAAGATATTAAAGAACTACTAAATAAGTATAATACCTTAATTAATAGTAAGTCCTTAATATCTATTAAAATTAATAAAGTATAAGGCATAAAGCCTATAGTAAAACTACTAACCTTAGTTATTTTAAATATATACTTATAACTAAAGGTCTTTCTTTTCACTGTTAATTAGTTAAATAAAGCCTTCTAATCTTAGTA
>NW_007361216.1:16454-17798 GCF_000149035.1 Colletotrichum graminicola M1.001
CTTTAAGTCTATCTAGGTAGTAATATAACGTTAATAGTTTCTACTTTACTAATATCTAGATTAATAGATATAAAGTACCCTTCTGCTTCTTTATTAAGGATAAATAAGAAATAACTAATCTACTTCTACTAGGCCTACCCTTTACTTAGGACACTTAACTGTCCTTTAGGTATAGTAAGTAACTAATTACTATATATATTTATATAAAAGAAGCCCTCTTAAAGATTCCTATTAAGGTAATTAAGATAAATAGCTTAACTAAGATTACTAATATCTTACTATAAATTAATAACTATATTATTATAGTCTTTAGGTTAGAAAACTAGATTCTAGTAGTAAACCTAGAAGTGCTACTAGATTTAATAAGTTTTACCTAGAGATTAACCTTAAGGAAGGTAAAAAGATAATAGCTATAATTAATTAAAACTAGGCTAAAGAGATTATAGCCTTAGTTATATAGGCTGTAATTAAACTATAAGTTACTTATATTTATAAGGTAATAGTAGTATGTCTATTAGATTAATAGAACTATAAGCTAGTAAAAAAAGATCTCTATAATAAATTTATAAGAAAACTAGTCTCTTACTAAGAGGAGTAGTTAATCTACTATAAGATCTAGAAACACTAGAATAAAGCTACTTATTAGTATAAGAGAGTTAAAGAAGTAGCTATAATCTATATAATATATAAACATAAGGATTAAAAGGTCTAACTAGTTAATAATACTTTATTTAATAGATTAGTACCTAATAGTAACTTATACTAAAAGATTAAGAAGCTTAAAGGTATAAAGTAAAAGCTTTAAGAATAAATTAAACTATATAATAATATTATTATACTAAAGATTTCTAATATTAAGCCCTAATCTAGACTTACTAATAAGCGTCTTAAAGTAATTATAAAAGACAGCTTATATTTATTACTAAGAGAGAAGGACTTATTTAAGTATATCCTCCTTAATTAGGAGAAATCCTTAGTGTAGGAATTTTTAGAGTGTAGCTAATTAGACCTAATAGTTACTTTACTATAAGTAATCTATACTATCTTATATAAAGTATTATAAGTAAAAGGTATTTTAATCCTAAAAGCCTTTTTTTTAAAAGCGTTTAAGGTAATTTAATAATAGATAGTAAAAAAGATTATTAAGGAGAGCTATACTACTTACTATAATCCTTAGTTTCTTATCCTAAAGAAAAATAGTAGCCTTAAACTAATTAACTTAGCTATAAAGGTTAATATAGTAACCTTATATAATATATAGTAGCCTCTATTTATAGATTAATTCTTTAAGGAATATACTCTAAATTAGCTTATTTTTTTTCTTAATTTCTTTTTAGGTTATAA
>NW_007361217.1:0-17686 GCF_000149035.1 Colletotrichum graminicola M1.001
AGCTAGCTAATATTAAAGGTTTTAGTATTTAGTTTCTTACTAATATTATTAATTATAGCTTATATTTAAGCTATATTATTATTATTATGTTTTATATACTACTAAATCTTATTATATATACCTTAAGTAAAGTTTAGCTTATTATTTAATTTTTTAATATCTTTTATTTCTTTATTTAGGCTTCTAGCTAAGGTAGCTAGGTTCTTTTTAAAGCTAAAAGAAGTTAAAGTTGTTTTAAGTATAGATATTATAAAATACTATTAAGTAAGTATTAAGGTTAACTTATTTAATAAAAGTAATTAAAGTGTTATAGCTAGTTTCTAAATAGTAAGGTTTTTACTAATAGTAAGTAAAGGTTAGTACTTAGTTAATAGTATTTATTTCTTTTATTATTTTATTAATTACTTAGTAATTAGTTAAGGCTTAAGGTTATAAAGTAGCTTATATAGCTTCTTATTAATTAAATTACTAAGATTAGATACTAAAAGGTATTTAAAGAATATATTATAAGTTAATTACTAAAGAGCTTTAGGAGTCTATCCTTAAGTATATCTAAGTCTATTTTATATATAAGTCCTAGCTATTTCTTAAATAGTTTCTTTAACTAATAGTTATAAGTAATTACTATCTTTATATAAGGTAAGCACTTAGTAAATACTAGTAAGCGCTTACTTTTATAATTACTAGTAATTACCTTATCTTATAATTACTTTTTTATTTCTATATAACTTATACTATAGTTCTTCTGTTCTAATAAGTTATTTATTTATTCCTTATTTCTTATTTATATAAATACTACTACTACTTACTATCTGTCTGTTAGGTAAGGTAATATAGCCTATAACTTATTAGGTTATAATATAGTAGTTTCTTAAAGTAGCTATTTATTACTAAAGTTATTTTACTACTAGTTTTAATTTTTTTATACTAAAGATATTAGTATAGTAGGTTTTTAGTTATTTATAAGTTTTTATAAGTTTTATAATAATATTTTAATTTTAAATATCTATAGCTTATTCTTTTTTATTACTATATTAGTAAGTAATTATTATAGTCTATTAGTTAAGTTACTAGATATTTATAAGTTTATTAGCTTAGGTTATAGTATTAGTACTTTCTTCTAAGGTGCTATTATATAGTCCTTTTATTATAGTTTTTATTATTTCTTTAACCTTAATCTAGTTATAGAATTCTTTTATATTAATTATTATAAACTATTTCTATTAAGCTGCCTTAGTAGTATCCTTAGGTTCTCTTAAGTACTATCTTACTTATTTCTTACTATCCTTATAAGTAAAGTAGTTATTATTATAGTAAGTAGTCCATAAAAGTTATTTATAAGAAGTTTTTTTCTAAGCTATACTAGCTTTTTATATATACTTAATTAGGTTCTTATTTTATAGTCTTCTTAGTTATTTATTATCTTATATAAAGTATTTTATTTCTTTATAATTATAGTACTTAACTATATTAGTATTTTATATTAGTTACTAATCTTATTTTTTAGTAAAACTAATATCTATAAGTCTTATATATTATTTATAAGTAGTACTTAAATAACTTTTATATAATTACTACTAGTTATTTTATTTTTTATTATACTAGTATAACTATTTAAGTCTTTAAGTATACTTCTTACTTATATTAGTACTAAGTTATTAAGTTTTTTTTTTATTTCTTATATTACTTAAAAGGTTATATATTAATTTTAATAGTAAGTTTAATATAAAATAAAAAGTCCTTAAGTAAGTTAATAATCTTAATAAGTTTATTCTTAATATTACTTTTAAGTCTTTAGTAAAAAGTAAAGATTAGTAATTCTTAAGTAATATTAAGCTAAGTAACTAGTTATTAGAATTTAGCTATATAGTAAGAGGCTAACTTAGTTTATTATAAGCTAGCTAGGTCTTACTTAGCTTATTACTTCTTATTAAGGTCTTAAAATAATAACTATAAGGTATTTATAAAGCTAGTTATACTTCTAAAGATATTTTATATTTTATAAATATATATAGTAAAGTTACTATTATACTTAAGAAATTCTTTTAAGTAAGGTTTATACTAAGAAAGTGCTTTTTTTTATAAAACAGCTTTATTATAAATAATATATTTAGTTTTACTTCTAAAGTTAGTAATATAAAAGGTTTAATAAGTATAAACTTAAATTAAAAACCTTTTTAGCTATTTATTAGTTTTATTATAGGTTTTAAGTAAGTTAAGTTTAAGCTTATTATATTTATTAACTAAAGTAGTAATAATATTTATAATACCTTTAAAAATAGTAACTTTTTTATTTAGTTTTTTAGCTTTAGCTATTTTATTTTTTAGTTAGGTAATAGTATTATAAATTATACTTTATAGCTAGCTAACTTTAGGGTTTTTAATATTTAGTTTTTTACTAATATTATTACTTATAGCTTATATATAAGCTATATTACTATTATTTTATTTTATATATTACTAAATTTTATTATATATACCTTAAGTAATATCTACTTTATTATTAGACTTTTTAATATTTTTTATTTCTTTATTTAGGCTTCTAGCTAAAGTAGTTAGGTTTTTTTTAAAGCTAAAAGAAGTTAAGGTTATCTTAAGTATAAATATTATAAAATACTATTAGGTAAGTATTAAAGTTAACTTACTTAATAAAAGTAATTAAAGTATTATAGCTAGTTTTTAAATAGTAAGGTTTTTACTAATAATAAGTAGAGGTTAGTACTTAGTTAATAGTATTTATCTTTTTTATCCTTTTATTAATTACTTAGTAATTAGTTAAGGCTTAGGTTATAAGGTAGCTTATATAGCTTCTTATTAATTAAATTACTAAGGTTAGATACTAAAAGGTGTTTAGAGAATATATTATAAGTTAATTACTAAAAAGCTATAAGAGTCTGTCCTTAAGTACGTCTAAGTTTATCTTATATATAAGTCCTAATTCCTTTAGTGTACTTAAAAGTAATACTTATTTATTAGTTTTTTACTATAGAGCGCTATTAACTAGTTAGTCTTTTACCTAGAGTGCTTATTATCTATTAGTCCTTCTTATTATTATATAATTTATACTATAGTTCTTCTGTCCTAGGGAGTTATTTATCTAACCTAGTTCCTTATGCGTATAAATACTGCTGCTGCTTATTATCTGCCTGTTAGGTAGGGTAACCTAGCTTATAACTTATTAGGTTATAACACTACTAAGATACTAAGGCTTTAAAAAAGATTATAGATACTATATATAAAGTATATATAACTTTAGTAAACATAATAATAATAAGTAGGTAGGTACTAAATAGCTACTATTTATTAATATTATTTATATTAATACTTAAACTATTAAGCTTATTACTAAATAGCTTATTTAACTATAAATAAGGCTATAGTATATAGATATTTATAACTAGTACCTATACTAAGAAGTAGTAGTAAGTTAGATTATTATTAAATATAAAAAAACTACTACGTTAATAGCTAATATATTAATAAAGACACTTAGTAGAGTATAATCTACTACCTTTATAGCTTAATTAAGTATAAGTAACTAATATAAATATCTTTAAGTAAAGAAATAATAAAAATAAGGTAATAATTAAGTAAACCTTTACTACTAAATAAAAAAAAAGAATATATAAGATATTAAAAAATAATTAATAAATAAATAGCCTATAAATAAAGGATATTTAGTCTAGGTATTATAGTAATTAACTATATTACTTATACTAAGGAGGTATATTAAGTATAGTAAAAGTATATTTAAATTAACTAGTAAATATATAGTTACTCTATAGTAAATTACTAGAGAATAAGTAGTAAAATAGCCCTACTTAATAAATAATTCTACTAATTATATAGCTAGGATTAGCTTAGGATTTTCTAGCTAAGAAATAAAGGGATTTCCCTGTTTCTATAGAATTTTACTAGAGTTATATATAATATAACATAACTAATTACCTAACTATTATAATCCCTATAGTTTAATAGCAGTAGAGATAGTAAAATATATAGTAATAGTAGTAGTAATAGTGGTGATAATAGTGGTTTAGATATAGGGGTGGTTAGGGTTAGGGTGGGGGAGTTTATGCCCTGCTTGCTAGCACCCTGACCAAAAGTTCGTCATGCAGGAGGGAGGCATCTTGCGCGCTGCCACTTCTGTATCTAGGCGCGAACCGATATATCATGAAGCATTATGGACGATTGAGCTAGAGAAACCGGCATACGGCAAAGAAAAGAAGAAATAGGAACTTCGCCGAGCGAGTTCAAGGTCGACAGTACTCTTGATCCGTGATCCGTGGCATGGAGTGCAGTCAGAGCGAGCCGCGCGCCGTCAATGCTATTTCCCTAATGGGGCTACTATAGAGAGATCTTTGCGGGTGCACGGCTTCACAGGCTAGGGCCGTCATTTGACTTACTCTCTGCTGGCCGAGGACAGAGGATAAAGAAGCCGAAGGACACTATACCGATAGTTCCCTAGGGATACAAAGAGCTAGCTTACTTAGTGGCTATGCAAGACACTTAAGCGCGTGGATTGTGTCCTCGGCAGGGCTGGTAGCACAAATTCTGTTAGTCCTGGACGGGGTTTGGAGCGAGGAAACGGGTTCGACGCCATCATCACTCACCACAATTTTGAATTCGCATCACCAATGGCCGATTCAAACCGGGCCCGCATTCTTCCTTGAGACCGCGGGCATCGTGCAACGCCAAAGCCACTCCGATGCCCTTTTTCCTTTTGCATGAGACCGCGGCGAGGGCGTCATGGTTGTCCGACTAGCCAGGCACTTTTGAGATATGAGTGTGTGGAAAGTCCGATTGCAGGCTCAGAAGAGGGCAAAGGCGTCAACGGCGACCATGAGGACGGCAGTGATTACGAGGAAGAGGGCAGCGGGCAGGGTCAAGCGAGGAGCGATGCGCGGCGAGGGAACGGCGATGGGGTGGGGTCTTGGGTCACCAAAGTAACAGACATGGCTGAGCTTGGGTGTCGGTCAGGATGAGGATGGAGAGGTAAGCGGGAGGATGACGCAACAGCAAATGTGATTGTTTCCGCGTGGCGGTATCATTATCGAGGTCGTCGTCGTCGATGCTGGGAGGAAGAAGAAGATGCCTCCACATACCCACTGCCCAGCAGCCAGCCACAGGCTCACAACCACCGAACCATGGCAGAGACATGACTTGAATTACGTTCATTAGGCTTATCAATATGCCGTGCTGCGTTCATGGCAAACGAAACACCACCACCCACGGAAACGTCATGTCCTCTGCCCTTTGTGCCTGGACGCGCGTGTGTTTGCAGTCAAGGCCGAGAAATCAGCGCATACCTATGCAGCTGTTGCTGCTTGTGCATTGGCGGTCAGAGGCTGCTGTTAGATGGATGAGGTGCAGCTGTCAGTCTCCGCCGTCGTTGTTGCCGCATCTTGGTCCTTTCTGCAATCAAGGCGCGATCCGCTCCAGGTGGCCCAATTTCGAATCCAAACATCATGCCATAGCCCTGCTACAAACTCGGCCTTATTTCCACTGTCCACATGGCTGCAAGCTGATGCCTGGTCACCGTGGCCGACCACATTCAACCATGCTCATGGCAAAATTCCCGTCTCCATCCTGCCTCCATCCTGTCACTCGCCGTCGTGCATCTCGGTCTCTTTCAAGCTCCATAGCTCACGCACACGTTACTCGAGATGCTTTCGTGTGGCGCCTTCGTGGCATCAGCGTTTCCACCGGTCTTCATCCGACTGAACTGAAGCACACGGTGTGGGTTTCTTCTAGGTTGGTCAACTCATGTCAGCACATCCATCAGGAGAGCCATTCAAGACCGACTGCGTATAACGGAAAAAGTGTCGTATGGAGAGAAAAATAGAAGCAGAGAGAGAGAGAGAAGGCGAGGAGAGAATACCTTACCAGTTTGACTGTTAATGTGCCGCAATGACGATAGAGATGCAGATTAGCAGGCGGGTAGCTTTGGCTGCATGTACGTCTTCAATGCCCATCGGCCTGCACCTGCCAAGATGTGTGTTGTAGGTTACCACCATTTGCATGCAGTCTCATCTCCAGAGCCTCAAGCCGACTCTCAAGACGTCTTCTCGTCGCGCCGCTCCCCACCGTCGACATGTAATGCGAGTACCCACAGCCGTTGAAATCGCGGGGTTGAGATGTCAAGGGTTGCCAGGCTTCAGGTATACAAGAAGAAGCCTGCTCAATCAAGTAATCAAGGAACGGAACAATTCCGTTGGCGCAGACGACCATCAAGGCAGTAATACCGCGTGTGCCAAATGGCGCAGTTGCCCAGTTAGCTCCTCTCTCAACAAGGAGCCTTGCAGTATCTATTTGATTGTGTGCCAAGGCTATGTGTAGCGCTGTTATCCACGGTAAGCCGTCGTCGTCAGGAGCAGCATTCAATGTGGCGGCCAAGTATGCATCAGTGTGTCTTGAAGGGCAAAGGCATGGTGGGACAGTTGGTATGTCGACAGGCTTCATGACCCAGGGGCTAGCAATGCTGCCAAGGTGAGGCCAGAGTACGGATCGGTGGTAGATAGCTAGATGTTCGCGGTCAAGCAGCCAGCGGACCACATCGGTATTGCCGTGCCGGGCAGCTGTGTGGAGAGCATTTGACATGGTGTGTGATGGGATAGGGAAGTCTGTGGGGGACCACGGGCGGCGGATTGTGCCGCAGGTGGTGCTCGGGATCATAAAAATGGCCCAGATATGCCTGAGGTCGGCACGCTCGATAGCGACAAGGAAGGCGAGAGCGAGGTCGGGTGGCTGCAAGGAGGCCCATAGCACGACTGGCAATGACGCCGCCTTTGTGTTTTCGTAGCGGTAAGCAGCAGCAGCGCAGGAGGGAGGCGGCAGGGCAGAGGCAGAAGAAGCAGAGGTAGTAGAGTCTGATAGAAAGGTCGGACGCCCAAGCGGCATACGAAAAGCCCCCTCGAACTCCGCGTCATCTGGAGGCGGCACATGGTCATCGTCTGAATTGCCTGCGCCTGGGGGGAGCAGATCGAATCCGTAGACGAGACTACCAGGATCTCGCATCCTGCACCGGTCTTGGGCAAGGGCCAGTGTGAGGAGGGACTGGCATGCGATGGCTGACAGGGTCTTGGAGGTGATGGATAGGGCTCGGAGGGTGGGGAAATGATGGATCTCGAGGACAATGCGATTCCAGACCTCGGAAGGCAGCACAGGCGTGTTTGACATGATTTGTCGCTGGATTTGCTGATGTTGCTAGTAGATGGCTGAAAAGCCTCGCGTGTCGCCGCCCGTAGGATGAATGAACACCCGGTACCTATTCCAGCGGCATTCATTGTGAGTAAGAGCGAGGGAAAGCAGCCAGACGGGCGTCGCAAAGCTTTGCTTGGACCGACCTACCTCAGTAGTCTGTTTGCCTGTCTGTCTGGGTAATGTTGTTGTAGAAAGTGGACAACGAAAACATCATCGACGAGGTGGTGGACGGATGGAAGCGAGAGAAAAAGCCGCGCAGATAGGGCAGCAAAATTGAATGATTGATCGATTAATTGATCGATTAACTGGTTGATCGGTTGAATGATGATGTTGATGTTGATGAGAAGTTCCAAAATGCAAATTGGCAGCAGCAAAACACCCTTTTCAAATCCACACAGTCTGCACCTTCCACAGCGGGAAGCTTTGACGGCAAGGGGGCAAGAATCACAAGGGTGGATGGATCCAGGAAGGAAAGACGACAGGGGAGAGTGTACTACATAATCCTAATGCGTCTTAGCGGCGGCGGACGCACAGCAAAACCGGCCGCTGGAAAAGTGGGTATGTGGCTCTGTTGCTTGCATCGCAGCAAGAGCCCCGTTCTGAGAGGCCTGCCTGCCTGGGTGGTAAGAAGTCGCACAGCTGCATCTGGATATCTAACTACCTACATACCTGACATTCTCAGGCGGAATACTTACGTCATCTATGATATGCTGTTAAGAGCCGAGGCAAGTGGCAGCAACATCATTGCTTGGTGTACAACAAACCAGACCACGTTATGACATATTATTCTTCACACATGGCAAGGGAAACAAACATGTTGAGGCAGTTTGGTAATAGTCCTTCCGCAGCTTTGTATCAGAAGCAGGAAAGCTTGTTGATGAATAAAAAATGAAAAATGAAGAAGAAGAAGAAATGAAAAAAAGGAGAAGAAGCAAGCCAAGACAAGAAAAAAAGAAAAAAGAAAAAAGAAAAGAAAAAGCAACGTTGTATTCACAATAACCTCTGGTAGACATCCTTGTAGTATGCGCGCAGTTCGTCAGGTAGGAGGGGGATAATGTGATGGCTGCCTGGATGGCGAGTGACGATGTCGGCGTTGCGCAGGACGTGCAACCCGCAGTCGAAACCGTTGGGCTGCTGGTGGCACTGCGAGGACACGATCCAACGTCAGCCCAGTACAATATCTCGTGGCATGTTTTGTTGTCTCTCAGAGACGTCTCGGAGACGCCACATCGCAATCTTCTTACTTACCATGACCGTCCGCGGCTCGGGGAGCGCCACGTCGGTGCCCCATACGCACCGGAGAAAGTCGTTTACAACAGCCACCATTCGAGTCTTGTAGCCGTTGACAAGGAGGGAGTCGAAGTAGTCGATTGTGTCCATGCCATGGCCCACAAACAGCACCCAGTGGCCCGAGTCACACACAGGCATAAGCCAAAGATCGGTCACTGCTAAGGACCTAAACCGCTTCCGGAGCGCAGCTGGGATCCGCTCGGACTGAGACCGCTGGAGGATGGTGCTTTCTGTAGAACTGACGCGCCCGAAGCGTATGTCCCTTGCGGAAAATTCCCGGATGATCACGTCGATGGCGTCGTCATTAAGCCACATGCCAGGCTCAAACACACGTAGACGCGTCTCGTTGTCCTCGTGGCTCTTATTGTCGAGGATTACATCGACATCCTGCTCGGTCAAGTCTATCTAATCGTCAAGAGTCAGTATCTGCTACCTACACATGGCGTCTAACCAAAACACTACAGAGATTTGATTGATACTTACGGGGCTGGGGGCTGGTCCATCCTTCTTGATGCTAGCTGCCTCGGAACCAGGCTTGCCATCCTCGGGCTTAACGTCGGCGCGGGCGGGGGCTTGGGGCAGCGCGACGGATCGGCGGTTTGCATCGGACCTGAGGCCTGCCCGGAAAATATGGGGCGTGACGCCGCCATCTTGGAGCTGAGCGGACCGGCGGGCATCGGACTGGCGCTGGATCTTGTGCTTCTGGGGGTTGGACATGGTCGCTCGAGCTTCGAGGGCCAGGGGTGTATTTGAGTCGGTGGTATGGAACACGGACAAGAAAAATAAGAAAGAAGAGTCGACGAGAAAATAGCACGGAAGAAGAGGGATACAAGGAGACGAGGTAACAAAACAAAAGGTTGCGCCTGTCGTCTACCTAGAAAGTCACGATGCCCGGTTGTGATTACATAATGCTGCACGCCGTGTACGTAAGATCTGGTAATGCTTGAGCCCGTTGCACGACGATGAGACCAAGGATCCATAAAAGGACTACTACATAACACGAGACGGTACCGAACCCAAGGCGTGTTTCCTCTCCCCAGTCTTCCCATGTAACTTTCAGCGTCGCTAACTAGGCTTCTGCGATGCATTATTACCATCGTCCTGTGCTGGCAGCAGAGGATCTAGGCCCGCAGCCCGGACAGCTAGCTGATCGACCGGCTCTTCATTGCCAAGACGCAACTACGACAAGACACAATGAATGAGGCCTATATTCCGTCGGATCACGCTGGATCCTTCATACACATACGCGTGCCACACTATTTGTGAGAACAATTACCAGGAATGTTGGACGGAACCGCGCCCCTCTTTTTGGAGGCGCCGCAAGAACACGCCCTGAGGCCAACAGCGAGCTTGATTAAATAAAATAAAAATTGAGAGAGAAAGCAACATGCGAAAACAAGCATTGACCCCGAAACAGAAGATGACAAAAACAAAACACCACAGACACAAGAGACACCAAGCGCAACAATCACCTCGCCGTTTTCATCATCTTCACACATATAATCACAGATAGTCAGTCACCATTTCCTTCGTCTTTTGTTTCGCACGCTTAGTCATCACGGCCCGGCGACCAGGCGGCAAGAGATGCCCGTAGTGGCGCTTGGCGGCCCGCGACACGGCCTTCGACGCAGCATCCGCCAGGACCTCAGCAATGTCTTGGATCTTTTCGGAGCCAAGCCCGTCCTCTCCTATCTCAGCAGCTTCGGCGGCGGCAGCAGCAGCTCTCTCCTCGGCGTAACGTCGACGACGCGCGGAAGTCTCGGCTGTGTCCTTCTTCTTCTTGGCGGCAGCCAGACCGAGCTCGCGCACCCTCTTGTACTTCTTGGACACAGGAGCCAGCGGGATGCCTGGCTGCCCAAAGAGATCCCCCAGAACACCGTCCACCGATACGTCCGACTCGTCGTCGTCCGACTCGGGCATTGGGGGCGGGGACGGAGTCCGGCTGTACCCGAATTCGGGGGCGGAATCCAGGGGGGGCAGCGCGATGGTCGTCAACCGTAAAGACGGGCGCTCGGCCTGGCCTAGGGCGGGGGGCGCGAACTCGTCGTCGGCGGCAAGAGGGGGGAGGAGGGGATCGGCGCGCGGGGCTTCGGGCTCCGGCTCGGACACTGGGGCAGGGGCAGGGGTGGGAGCGGGAGCGGCGGGCTTGGGTCTCGGAGCGGCAGCGGCCGGGAACGTTGTCTTGACACGACGCAGAGATTCCTGAGCCACGCGCTTCGTGAGGCCCGTGCTCCGGGTTTCGTTGACAATCTGCCAGATGATGCCGCGCTGGGGGGACTGCGCCCAGAGGTCTAAGAGCGAACGGCCCTGGGAGTGCGCGAGCCAGTGCTGCGTCATGGACTTGAACGGCGTAAGCACGTCGAGCGAGGGCGGGTCGGTGCTGGGCCTGCAGGTGTCGGGGTACCACTGGCCGTTGGGCCAGTGGTTTCGGAGGTAGGTCATATGCGACTGCGCCAGGTTTTGGCGTGGCGTCGTCGTCACACCCTGGTCGGCAAGGTGGGCTGTGATACCGGCGGCGTGGTTCTTAGTGTGGTGAATGAGGGCTGCGGCCTGGTGACCGGTAATGGTAGGTGCGGCAGACGTTGCCCAGCGGCCCAGGTTGGCATCGGTTGGGTGCTGGTAAAACTGGTAGCTTTGGACGGCGGTCTATATACAGCAGGGGGAACCATGCGTGATTAGCGTGGTTCTCAACAGCTCGCGCATGTCTGAGGCTTCCTCCCCAAGCCTGTATTCCTAGAGTGGGTGATGTAGGCTTACGAGGGATCTGATGCCGGCGAAGGGGCCAGGCTGCTGCTGTTGCTGCTGTTGCTGTTGCTGCTGGTGCTGTTGCTGCTGTTGCTGCTGTTGCTGCTGTTGCTGCTGTTGCTGTTGCTGATGCTGCTGGTGCTGTTGCTGGTGATGCTGGCCTTGGTCTGAACCCATGATTATGATTATGCCGTCCAGTGAGATAGACAGAGACACAGACAGACAGACAGACAGACAGACAGACAGACAGACAGACAGACAGACGGACAGACGGACAGACAGACAGACAGACAGACAGACTGAAGACAAATAGACAGATAGACAGATAGACAGAAAGACAGACAGACGGACGGACAGACGACAGACAAACAGACTGAAGACAGACTGACAGAAAGAATCAAGACACAAAAGCATCTCAAAGATGATGTTCTCGGCCCGGGGACTGTGTTTAAAGCCCCTCTTGCCCCTCCTTCTCCTTGATTCTCTTCCCATCTGCCTTCGTCACTGGGCAGGTGCAGTCGCTTGGTTGGACCTTCCACTAATTCTCTGTTTACTTGTTGTTAACTTTTTTTTCTTTTTTTCTTCCTCTTCCCTCTTTTCCCGTCTGGGCAAGTGCTCTGAAGCCTCTTTGTCCACTATTTTCCCATTCTCTCTCGTGAGTCATGCCCGTCTAAGTAGAGGGTCCTAGCAGTTGGATCACCAGATCTCTGTCTGACATGTTACTATTAGGTTTCGACTCAGCCTTACAATCGTCATGGACCCGAGCTCCAGTCCCGCCACCGCCCCCTCCCCCCCAATCCAAGTCCATCTCGACATTGATGCCGGCCATGACGACGATATGCTGGGCAGACTTGCCAATCCCGATGCGCAGTTCGATCCATTCCACGATGAATCGCAAGTCACCGCCGCCGAGCCCAACTCCGAGCCCGACTCTCCCTTGGGCACTCCCTCTGCTGAGCTTGAGTCCCCCTTCAGTACCCCCCCTCCCGAAGAGGTCAGACACGAAAGAACAATGCCCTTCCGCTCGGCCCGCTCTCGCTGACCCTCCTAGATCCGTCCTTGGACGGAAAATGAGACTGGAAGACTTGTCGCCTTCCTCAGGACGGCTCGCGAGCCTCTCAGCGTTGGCGAGACTGCCGAGCACATGAGCCGCAGCCTCATAGATACCGCTGCAATGGTCGTTTGTCTCTGGCTTTCTGCAATCCGTACGTCCGAGGCCCGTGGCTCCCGCATCGCCTGGTGGGTCGGCAGACCAATCTTCAACTCCACCGGCCTCGGCCGTGTCACTGTCTTCTGCCGCGACGGCAGTCGAGTAATGATGCGCCTGTATGACGCAAATGGACGCTTGGACGCTGAGGGCTCTATCGAAAGCCCTAGCCAGATGTACGATGAAGGGACATTTTGAGCTAACCTGCTGCTAATACGTGCGTTATGTTGTTGAAATTGGAGACCAGTTCGGTTATCCAGGCTATGTTGTGTCTGCGCTGATCCTCTAGTTCTGAAGTGACCAATGTTGAACTCGTTTTCTGGCGTGATTGGCTTGTGCCAATGTTTATTTCTTTATCAGCCAAGCGCAGACCAGGAAGCTATTCCGTTTGCAACGAATGCATGACAGAAGACAACAAGTGCTCTCGAACAGCCTTGTTATGTCGGAACAACTGGAAACAACATAACAGCGCAAGAGGCAATGACTTCTTGCCCCGTTTTTCTCTTCGGCCTCTGTCCACACCACAGAAACAAGCCTGCGGCGGACAAATCATCTGCGGCAGTTCATTGCAGTGCTCATACAACGGTTGGCTAGGCTCTCTTGAACATAGGTTTCTGCTTCTGCTCGCAACGACCGCGCTTCATGTTTCTTACATACCCATCCGTCCAGAGACACACACACCACTATATAAGTTTGAGAATAATACAACAACAGGGTCTGCCCTGAAGCGCCCTTGGGGGTACTAGACACCTAGCAGCAGAACGCACAGCACGAAGATAAAGATTAGGCTTGAAGATATTGACTAATGTGGTGGACAAGGACAATGAGTCTGTTAGCATACAGGTGGTATGCTCTAGAGAGGTAGGTCATGTGATATTTACGTGACATACTGCTACCCCTAGTAGTATCTACCTTTCCCCTATAACAAGGGTATACTAATAAGAGAAGCCTAAAAGTATAAATATAATAAGTAATAACTACACTATAATGTTATAACCTAACAAGTTACAGGCTATGTTGCCCTACCTAACAGGCAGATAGTAGGCAGTAGCAGTATTTATATAGACAAAAATCAAGGAACAGATAAATAACTCCTTAGAACAAAAGAACTATAGTATAAGTTATATAACTATAAGCATATAATAAAATAAAGGATAAGTACTTATTTATATATAAGATAAGTACTTAGTAAATACTTAAGAAGAAACTTATTTAACTTATAACTATTAGTTAAAATAACTATTTAGAGAATAGATAAGACTAATATATAAGATAGACTTAAATATACCTAAAAATAGACTTTTATAGCTTTATAATAATTAACTTATAATATATTATTAAATATCTTTTAGTATTTAACTATAGTAATTTAATTAATAAGAAGTTATATAAGCTACTTTATAACTATAACCTTATAACTAATTACTAAGTAATTAATAAAGAAATAAAAATAATATTACTATTAACTAAGTATTAAGTTTTACTTATTATTAGTAGAAACCGTACTATATAAAAACTAATTATAATACTTTAATTACTTTTATTAAGTAAGTTAACCTTAAAACTTACTTAACAGTATTTTATAATATTTATACTTAAAATAACTTTAACTTTTTTTAGCTTTAAAAAGAACTTAATTACTTTAGTTAAAAGCTTAAATAAGAAAATAAAAGATATTAAAAAATCTAATAATAAGGTAAATTTTACTTAAAATAATATACTTATATAGTAAGTAAATAATTATAATAAGTAAACTATTTTTTTTTACTTTTTTACTTTTTCTTTAAGTTAATTAAACTATAATATATAAAATTAATTTAAATTACTTATTACTATCTTCTTTATTACTATCTTAAACTACCTTATATATTTATATATTATACTTAGTCTTTTTAGAATTACTATATTATTATATATATAGCTTACTACTTTTTATATAACCTTTTTTTTAATATTTTCTTACCTCTAGGTTTATATTATAACCTAATAAGTTATAAGCTATATTACCCTACCTAATAAACAAATAGTAAGTAATAGCAGTATTTATATAGATATAAAATAAGAAATAGATAAGTAACTTCTTAGAACAGAAGAACTATAGTATAAGTTATATAAAAATAAAGAAGTAATTATAAAATAAGGTAATTACTAGTAATTATAAAAGTAAGTGCTTACTAGTATTTACTAAGTGCTTACCTAATATAAGGATAGTAATTACTTATAACTATTAGTTAAAAGAACTATTTAAAGAATACTTAGGACTTATATATAAAATAAACTTAGAATTACTTAAGGATAGACTTCTATAGCTTTTTAGTAATTAACTTATAATATATTCTCTAAATATCTTTTAGTATTTAACCTTAGTAATTTAATTAATAAGAAGCTATATAAGCTACCTTATAACCTTAGTCTTAACTAATTACTAAGTAATTAATAAGATAATAAGAAAAATAAATACTATTAACTAAGTACTAACTTTTACTTACTATTAGTAAAAACCTTACTATCTAGAAACTAGCTATAATACTTTAATTACTTTTATTAAGTAAGTTAACCTTAAGACTTACTTAATAGTATTTTATAATATTTATACTTAAGATAACCTTAACTTCTTTTAGCTTTAAAAAGAACCTAACTACCTTAGCTAAAAGCCTAAATAAAGAGATAAAAAATATTAAAAAGTCTAATAATAAAGTAGACTTTACTTAAAGTATATATAATAAAATCTAGTAATATATAAAGTAAAATAATAATAATATAGGTTATATATAACGTATATAATAAGTAAGTTAATTAGATAAGTAAAGTAATTAGCTTACTATAACTACCTTATAAAGATAATAAAGAACTAATAATAATATAGTTAAATTAATTTAAACTACTTAAAATCCTCTACTTTAGATATCTTTTTATTAAACTAATATATTTATATATTATATCTAGTGTTTCTATAGGTGCTATAACGCTATTAACCTGTTTTTATTCTTAGTCTACAATAACTACTTTAATATATTTCCTTTTATACTTAGGCTATAGCCTCTCTTTATAACTAAATATTCTATATATTAGTTATAGTAAGACTTTTTTTTATTTAAGGTAAGTTTTTTTAGTTTTTTTATATTAGTTAAATAGGTTATTTTCCTCTTAAAGGCTTTTAACTTTATCTCTTAATAAAGTATTTTTATATATATATTTTAGTGCTTTTTAAAGAATATACTTAATAGCTATTAAACTATATATTAAGAGGCTATTTAAATAATTAATAAAGTAATCCTTAATAAAAGTTCCTTAAGAATTTATTTTTAATATAGTATATAGTATTTAAGAAGTCTAAGCTAGAGGTGTTATTAAGAGGGAACCTAAAGGTATTAAAGTATATAACCTAACGTCTAGCTTTAATAGTATACTTTTTATACTTAAAGAGATAATTCCTAACTTTTTAAAACCTCTTAAGATATTTTTTTTATAAGAGCTTACTTAAAGGCGTTATAAAATACTAAAGAGAAGTTATTTTTATTAATATAGGTATTACTTTATTATATCTTACTCTTAATTTCTTAACTATATACTAACTTTAAAGGCCTAAAGTATTTTAATTTTAAAGGCTAAAGTAGATAAAAAAAATAAAGTAGTATATAAAAGGTAATAATATTATTTTCTTAAGAAAATACTTTAAAATCTATAAAGTAGTAACTTTTATATTTATTAAGGATAAAAAGGTAATATTTCTTTTTTATATATAACTTTAAATATTAATTAAAGTATTAAAGCTAATTTAGGCCTTTTTTATTTATTATTTACTTATTTATAGATATTATAATAACCTAGTTAGGTAAAAGACTAGATTTTATATACTAAATAGAAAAAAGATTTTTATATTTAATAATAATATATAGTAGGACGTTATAACTAAGTAAACTAATAGCCTAAATAACTATAACTTATTCTTAGTTACTAGGCTATACTATTTTTATATTAAAACGTTTTTTAAAGCTTATAATAACTATTTTAAATATAATCTAGCTTATTATAAAGCTAGTCTTATTAAAGTTATAAATATCTAACTTTATAATACTATATTTTATAATTATATTTACTATTAAAAAGAACTATATATTTATTATATTAAGATCTTTATATTAAGCTTTTTTATAGTTATATTTTTAAAATAGATATATCTAAAGCTTTAGTGTTTATTTAATAAAGTTTAAGGCCTAAGGCTTACTAACTAGTAATATGTTATAGTTAGTAAGTAGTTAATTAGCTATTTCTTTAATACTATTTAGCTAAAAAAGAAATAATTAGGAATTTAGGTTAAGAATAAACTTAACTAGCTTTCTCTTTATAAGTTCTATTAAATTCTATAAGTTAGCTATAGTGTTATATTATAAAGGCTTTTTATTAAGATAGTTATATAATATAAAGAAAGGTACTAAATAGATATATTATATAGCCTAAAGACTAGTTTTATAAGGTCCTTAAATAGCTTTAATAGCTAAGAGTAATTAGGCTTTATTATTTAGTAAATATATTATTTTAGTAGTTAGACGTATAGTAAAAAGAAGAAAAGACTATAATTATAGTAGGCTAATTATTCTAGTTATTTAATTAACTTACTTATTATATATATTAAGCTATAATTAATAATATTAGTAAAAAACTAAATACTAAAAACCTTAAAGTTAGCTAGCTTTAAGGTATAATTTATAATACTATTACCTAACTAAAGAATAAAATAGCTAAGGCTAAAAAACTAAATAAAGAAGTTATTACTTTTAGAGGTATTATAAATATTATTACTACTTTAGTTAATAAATATAGTTAGCTTAAACTTAACTTACTTAGAACTTATAATAAAACTAATAAATAACTAAAAAGATTTTAAATTTAAGTTTATACTTATTAAACCTTTTATACTACTAACTTTAAAAGTAAGACTAAATAAGTTATTTATATATAATCTTTTTTATAAAGAAAAGCACTTTCTTAGTAAAAACCTTACTTAAATAAATTTCTTAAGTATAATAGTAACCTTACTATATACTTTTATAAGATATAAAATATCTTTAGAAGTATAACTAGCTTTATAAAGGCCTTATAGTTACTATTTTAAGATCTTAATAAGAAGTAATAAGCTAAGTAAGACTTAGCTAGCTTATAATAAACTACGTTAGCCTCTTACTATATAGCTAAATTCTAATAACTAGTTACTTAGCTTAATATTACTTAAGAATTACT
>NW_007361218.1:0-17290 GCF_000149035.1 Colletotrichum graminicola M1.001
TTAAGTATATTAAGTCTTTTTCTTAGTTTATTTAATTAGGATTAGGTTTACTTAAGTTAGTCCTATTAATTATTTTACTACTCTTTTTTCTATCTTACTTAGTAGTATAGGTTTATAGTAAGAGGGTTTCTTATTACTTTCCTTATTACTACTAGTTTTTATCTTATTAAAGCTAGTTCCTTATACTATAATAGTTTCTTATAAGGTTAGTTCCTAGAATTTAAGTTAAGGTTAGGGAATCCTTATTTTCTTCTTTCTAACTACTAAGACTCTAGTTTGTCCTAGGGTTATATATACTCTTATTTATAGCTCTTAAGTAAGTTTAAGTGCGTTAAGACTATCTATTAGTCTTTAACTAGTAATATTTTATACTAGTAGTTAATATACTTAAGGGTATATTCTTACTATTATATAAGGTCTCCCCTTTATACTTATTTTATAATTAACTTATTTCTTTATTTAGTATAGTTTATTATATAGTAATCTTATAGTTTAGATTATACTATAGATAATTTATCTATTATACTTATTTAGTAGTTATTAGATATCTTAGTTTATAACGTCTAGAATTATTTATTACGTTCTTACTTAGTAGGTAATAGCTTTTCTACTTATAGTAATAATCTTAGTTAGTTATATACTAAAGTTAGTAGCTTTATATATAGTTTATATAAAATCTTATTCTAATTACTATTATTTTTAGTAGTTACTGTATGCTTTAATATAAAGTTATAGTTATTTATTAAGGATATCTAAAGTTTTCTTTATATATAGCTAGTTCTTCTTGTCTTATATAGCGTCCTACGTCTAGATTAGTTTAATAATAAGTTATTAGTTTTATACTTTAGAGTCTTTTACTTCTTAAGTCTGTTACTTCTTAGCTACTATAATAGTCTTAGTAATTTATTATAAGTAATTCTTATTAAGTGTTTATAGCTAGTTATAGTTTCCTTAAGTAGCTAGTTACTACTCTAACTGTTCTATTAATTCTAATTTCTCTATATTAAGTGTATTAAGGTATTAGGTTTTTAGTTAGTTATATATCTTTATAAGTTTTATAATAATTTCCTAATTATAAGCGTCTATAGCTTATTTTTCTTTATTACTATATTAGTAAGTAATTACTATAGTTTGCTAGCTAATTTACTAGGCGTCTATAGGCTTAGTGGTTTATACTATAGTAATAGTACTTTCTTTAAGGGTATTATCTTATAGTCTTTTTTAGAGGTCCTTAGTTATTTATTAGGCTACTATAGTAGTGTCCCTAGGTTTTCTTAAGTACTATCCTGCTTATTCCTTACTATCCCTATAGGTAAGGTAGTTATTATTATAGCAGGCAGTCTATAAGAGTTATTTATAAGGAACCTTTTTTTAAGCTATATTAGCCTTTTATGTGTATTTAGGTAGGTTCTTATTCTATAGCCTCTTAGACTATCTATAGTCTTTTATAAAGTGTTTTATTTTTTATAGTTATAGTATTTAATAGTGCTAATATCTTATACTAGTTACTAGTCTTATTTTTATATAATACTAATATCTATAGGTCCTATATATTATCTATAAGTAGTACTTAGGTAGCTATTATATAGTTACTACTAGTTATTATATTTTTTAGTTTACTAGTGTAGTTATTTAGGTCCTTAAATAAATTTCTTACCTATATTTATATTTAGTTATTAATTCTCTCCTTATTCCTTATATTATTTAAAAAGTTATATATTAATCTTAATAGTAAGTTTAATATAGGTTAAGAAGTCCTTAAGTAGGCTAATAATCTTAATAAGTTTGTCCTTAATATTATCCTTAAGTCCTTAATAAAAAGTAAAGATTAATAATTCTTAAGTAATATTAAGTTAAGTAGCTAGTTATTAAAACTTAGCTATATAGTAAGAGGCTAACTTAGTTTATTATAGACTAGCTAGGTCTTATTTAGCTTATTATTTTTTATTAAGGTCTTAAAATAGTAACTATAAGGCTTCTATAAAGTCTATTATACCTCTAAAGATATTTTATATTTTAAAAGAGTAAATAGTAAGGTTACTATTATTCTTAAGGAACTCCTCTAAGTAGGGTTTATACTAAGTAAGTGCTTTTCTATAGAGAAAGGTCCCTATATAAATAACCTATTTAGTCTTATTTCTAAAATTAGTAATATAAAAAGTCTAATAGGTATATACTTAGATTAAAAATCCTTTTAGTTATCTACTAGTACTATTATAGGTGCTAGGGGAATTAAGCTTAAGTTTATTACGTCTTTCTATAGGGGTAGTAATAATATTAGCTACTCCTTATAGGGTTTAGTTATCTTCTTAAAGTTTAGTAACTTTTTTTTTCTTTTTAAGCTTAGTAAGGGTAGTAGTAACTATAAATTAAAGTTTATATACTTTATTACTTTTACCTTTAAGCTTGTTTTTAAGTTTATTTATTATAGTCTATATCTTAGCTATATTAGAATTATTTTTCTTAATTTAGCTTATAATAATACTATAGGTTTATTAGGTATAGCTTAGTTCTTTATTTAAGGCCTTAGTATCCTTTATCTTATTATTTAGGCTTTATATAAAGGTAGCTAAAGGCTTCTTTTTACTAAAGCTAGATAAGGTAGGGGTAGTTTATAGTGTAGATATCTTATTATTTCTACTATTAGGTAAGTATTAAGGTTAACTTACTTAATAAAAGTAATTAAAGTGTTATAGTTAGTTTCTAAATAGTAAGGTTTTTACTAATAGTAAGTAAAAGTTAATACTTAGTTAATAGTATTTATTATTCTTACTAGTTTATTAATTACTTAGTAATTAGTTAAGTAGTTAATATTATTAAGGTAGCTTATATAGCTTCTTATTAATTAAATTACTAAGGTTAGATACTAAAAGGTATTTAAAGAATATATTATAAGTTAATTACTAAAGAGCTATAGAAGTCTGTCCTTAAGTGCGTCTAAGTCTATCCTATATATAAGTCCTAATTCCTTTAGTATACCTAAAAGTAACGCCTATTTATTAGTCTTTTACTATAAAGCGCTATTAACTAGTTAGTCTTTTACCTAGAGCGCTTATTATCTGTTACTTCTTTCTTATTATTATATAACTTATACTATAGTTCTTTTATTCTAGGGAGTTATCTGTCTGTTCCTAGTTTTCTTATTTATATAAATACTGTTACTACCTATTGTCTGCCTGTTAGGTAGGGCAACATAGCCTATAGCTTGTTAGGTTATAATAATAGGTATATATACTAAAGCTATTTAGAAGGCTTATCTCTTAGTAAGCTAATAAGTAAAATATAGTAATAATATTAACTACTAAGGCTAAATTACTAGTACTATTATTTACTATAAAAAAGGTACTTTTTACTAGTAAATTAATTACTATACTAAGTATTTAACTATTAACTTAAATAAGAACTAAATTATTACTTAATAAGTAAGTAGCTATAAAATAACTACTAACTATTTATATTAACTATGATAATACCTAGACTATTAGGCTTATTACTAAGAAGCTTATTAAATTATAAATAAGGCTATAATATATAAGTATTTATAACTAGTAACTATACTAAAAAGTAGTAGTAAATTAAATTACTATTAAATATAAGAAGTCTACTAAATTAATAGCTAATAGATTAGTAAAAGCACTTAGTATATTATAACTTACTATATTTATAGCTTAAATAAATATAAGTAACTAATATATTTACCTTAAAGTAAATTAATAGTAAGAATTAGCTAATAATAAAGTAAAGCTTTACTATTAGATAGAGAAGAAAAATATATAAAATATTAAAGAATAATTAATAAATAAATAAGCTATAAATAGAGAATATTTAGTATAGGCTTTATAGTAATTAATTACGTTACTAGCGCTAAGAGAGTATATTAAGTATAGTAAAATTATATATAAATCAGCTAGTAAATATATAGCTACCTTATAGTAAATTATTAAGGAATAGGTAGTAAATTAGCCTTATCTCTAGGGGTAACTTTACTAATAATATTACTAGGATTAGCTAGGGATTTCCTAACTAAGAAATAGGGGTTTTTCTCTGTTCCTACAGGATTTCACTATAGTTACATAACACATAACAGAATCAATTAATCAACCCTTACAATCCCTACAATTTAACAGAAGTGTCTAGTCTAAACTCCGGCTAGGTGGGTGGGCTAGAAAAGAAGCCTCCTTGTCAGCCGCTCGGGCCCCATTCCTCGGCCCTCCCTAATGCCTCAGGCCCAAACAGCCATGGCTGATGGCTGCGGCAAGAATACCTAAGGTCTACTGTTAAAATTGCCATAGGTCGCCGTCACGTAGCTAACGACACAAGACTTACAACAGTAGGTATCACAACGGCCCGCATATCTAGTACAGGGTGGCAGGGGGAAGTTAATAACCCCTATAATGTTACCCCCTACAGCTGATATCATAATAGGGGGGGAATATTCACCAAAAGTGAAGTCCTGTAGTAGGGGGGTAAACGTTAGTTACCTGGCAGGGGTAACAAATTTCGGCCTGGTACCATCGTACGATGGTATCCGGCCGAAGTTTATGACCCCTGCCAGGTAACTCACTAATGCTCACCCCCTTACTAATTTAGGTACAGCCAACATTACTACGTACAATGGTACCAGGCCGAAGTTAAATACCCCGGTTAGGTAACTAACGTCCACCCCCCTCCTGCAGAGCTTCACTTTTGGTGAATATTCCCCCTCTATCATGATGTCGGTTATGGGGGGTAACATCATAGGGGTATTTTACTTACCCCTGTCACCCTGTATGATGGGTAAGTATAAACTCCCTAGCAGGTAGTGTGGAGTTGTGACCCACGTACGAGAGACTCTCACTAGCCAGAATTATGATAGATGTGCACAAGAAGCTCAAAGTACCGTCGCTAGGATAATCAAAAAAGCACGGCCACATTTACCTGACGAGGGGGTTAAACTTTGGCCCGATACCGTAGTACAGCACTATTCCCCTTATACTTGCTAGATCTTAACCTTATTGAGCCCTGTTGGAACTGGATAAAGAACTATATCTAGATCTATTACGGGCATATCTAAGGGTAGATACCTTGCTAGACGTTATATAGGTGGGTTAAAGAGGCCCGGGATGCTCTTCTAGATGACTATTGCGCCTAGCAGCCCTATAGTATGCATGATAGATGCCAGGCAGTGATTAATGCGAATGGAGGGCATACGAAATGGTGAATTTTGGCTAGATAGAAGGGGTTAGAAAATGTAGTGGTTTCTATGAATCATAGTGTGTGTGGGTCGTTACATCACAGGGGTAAAAGACTTAGCCCTGCCACCCTGTATGTTCCCTGGTTGACACTGTATTAGCCGTATGCTAGAGGCTGCCATTGTTGATTACTGCTAACGACGTCATTGGATCGAAGCATGTCTGTGCGGTAGACTGAAAAAGGATGGTTAAAGGTTTTGGGTATCCGGCCCATCCCAGCTGCACCTGGACAACAATCCCAAGCTTCGTACTCGTTTCCTGCTTTAAAGTTTTTAAACGACCGACGAAACTGTAAGACATTTGTCTAAACTTTCATACAAAATTACAATCTGCCAATCGCATGGTTTTGCAGTGGATTAATGTCGGATCCCAGACGCTAATTAATCCAAGTTGTAGCAAAAATGTTATCGTTCGCATCCAGCTTATTTAGGTGGTCTAGCGCCCACATCGACTATTGAGGGCTTGTTCAAAAACTAGACATTCGTGTGTATTAAGCACCGTTGTTTTCTCCCTTCCGTTTGCATATTTTCTCATACATTATATTCCACGGCTATCACAATGGCGATGACCAGTGCGGGCATGGAAATGCTTGCGGTAGGAGCCATCCTCTTGGTCCTCAACACCATTTCTGTCGGTGCCCGCATATACACTCGGACGTTCGTCACGAAAGCATTCCAGCTCAATGATGCGTTGCTTTTGGTTGCATTGGTTCGTAAATTTCACATAGGGGTTTCCCCCCCATCTTTTTCGCTCAATCTGACTAAATAATTACAGGGCGCATATGGAGCCCTTTACGCTCTTCTTGTTATAGGAGTTCAGGGCGGCATTGGTGGCCATGTTTTACAGGCCACTATTCCTGGACTCGCGATCTCGCTGAAGGTGATCTTTTTTCTAGAGATCATATACGTAGTTCTCACCTCCGCCATGAAAGGGAGTATCGCTCTTACGTTTATTCATCTTTCACGCTCAAGGGTTCTTACTCTCATCTTCTGGGTTTCCAT
Organism: Colletotrichum graminicola M1.001; assembly: GCF_000149035.1. Taxonomy (NCBI): domain Eukaryota; kingdom Fungi; phylum Ascomycota; class Sordariomycetes; order Glomerellales; family Glomerellaceae; genus Colletotrichum; species Colletotrichum graminicola. Next base: position 6,233 of record NW_007361218.1, read on the forward strand.
TGCTATGGATGTGCTCATCAGCGCTGCTTTCATCATCTATTTGCTCGTTCAGTGTAAACCAATTGATTATGCATGGAGGATGCTGGATCCGGCAGCCAAGGGGGAGTGCCTACCTCTCCAAGGCCAGCTGTATATGGGATATGCACTGTGCATTGTAACGGCGATGTTGGATGCAATGTTGCTGATATCGCCCTGGATCATGATGAGAGGTCGAGGTCTGAACATGAGACTGAAACTATACATTTATGGTATATTCGGGCTGGGAATACTGTACGTTCATTCTTTGGTTTCCAATTTCTTATCTCTATTAACCAAAGCAGGGCAACTATTGCAAACATTATCCGTCTTGTGGCTCTCGTCAAACTTACAAGTTCCAACGATCAGCTCTGTATGTGGTGTCTTTCCCAATGGGTCGTTCAAAATCTAACCTGGAATTACAGACGACGCAGCCCCTGTTTTCACTTGGTCCGCCATCGAGGTCAGCATAGGCATAATCATTGCCGGACTCATTGAGCTCGGCCCTCTTGCCGCTAAGTATAGACTCAAGGGCTTCGAATCGTACGTCTATATTGATGAGACGTTCTCACGGAAGAAGCGGAACGACGAATCGGGAATTGAGGGGTACGAAATGCGTCCGGGAAAGATGTAGATGTGGCAAAACTGCAAGAGAGTAATATACAAGTGAAGTGACGGCAGAGGACGGTATATTAGGTTTCGCTACAGACTTACTTCATTGAGTATATCATATAAGCCGAAAATCCTGACTTAACCGTATAGTTAACTAAACGAGCGTTAGTACTACAAGTTGCCTTTTCTATATATGAGGTAACGAAAGTCGGATTATGTTTGCCTTGAGCATATTATCAAGCCTGAAATATTCATTTCCTAAGAACTTTAAAACGCTAGGAACATAAATCCACTTATAAATTGCAGGTTCAAGAAAGAGTTATATATATCCTTGAAGAAACATTTACTATTGATACTCTTTATTAGTAAAGTAACACTCTAAGTGAACATACTACTGATAGAAGCTCTGTAGGAATGATTTAAGACTATAAGCCGTGACGGGTTTTATATTTCTCGTCTTTGAGGCTCTAGTTGAAGGTAGGCATGATGAGGTATAGATGACTAGAGCTTCCTCGACCCTCTTGTTGCTGTTGCTACCTTACTCAACACGGCCAAAAATGTTCCTCCTAGCGAAACGAGAGCTAAGGAGCTGCTCCCGCTTACTATTAGCTTGTTGGGGTCTCTGGCGGTCACCACCTCCGCCACCAGCACCATTTAGCAAGGCAGTAAAACCCGCTACGCCCTTGCCCTTACCGCCAGCCTTGGCCCTTGGCCTGCCGGTGTTGGCATTGCCGGCATTATTGGTGTTTCCGTTGCCGTTGTTGTTGTTGTTGCTGTTGCCGGCGTTAATAGCAGCGGCAGCCGGGCCGGCAGCCTTTTGGGTTGAGTTGGCAAGAAGTTCCTTAACAGCGGTTAGACCCTGCTCGCCCTGTGTCGCAGCCTCTTGGTTGGATTTGACAGCAGCCGGAAAGTCAACTATATCCTTCTGTACCTGGGTGAGAACACCCTGAAGTGTGGCAGCGGTTGGAATGTTGCCCGGTGTGTTTTGCTTAGGCGTTATGTCGGTCTGCTGGACAGCGAAGCAGCCACCGAAGGGGCCTTTTGCGTTATTATTAAAGCAGCGGACAGTACAAACATTCCCAGTTGAAGCTATCAGTCTAGTAAGTTAAAATTTGGAATCAACAAAAATGTTATACTGTGTGACATACCTCCTACACAAGCCATATCAGTGGGCATCTTGACTTTGAGTGTGATTAGTCCGTTGTGTGGCTTAGATTCCAGAATCGTAAGATTAGTCTGGCCTGAAGCACCGTTTGAGTTGCTAGTTAAGTCGAGGTCGCAGGTGTAGGGCCCGGCTCCGTCGACGCTGACCTGGGCAATAATCACATCAACCGTGGCCCCAGCCGTGACCTGCGTGACGGTCTGATTTCCCAGGTGGTTCTCAGTCTCCTCTCCAATATCAATGTTTCCCTGGCGTATGGTTCTACCGCATTCGTTGACAACGTTGGAAACGATTTCTTTCCTATTAATGATATTTGCATCGGCCTGGTTCTGGTTGACTGTTTATTATGAGCATTACACCTTCTGATAGCCGTTTATCTCATGGCCGTACCTGACATCCCAGGGCTTGCAGGACCGGCAGGACCCTGTGCTTTGAGAATGACACCTTGGGCTTGGGCCATCGTCAGCAGTACGGCGACTAACAAAGCGCTTATTTGAGTAGACATGATTGCTGTATGGTTGAAGGGAGGGAACAAAGGAATACTAGAAGGGAAAGGGGAATTTCAAATAGAAAATCCTATAATTTAGGTCAAATAATGTGTCCAGCACTGTGAATAGAAAATAAGCATGAGAGTAATCTGGCCCGTCGAGGGAGAAATAACTGGCTGGAGGGGGCAATTCAAACAAAACTTGGAGTTCAAATCAAAGTTTTAGTAAGAACTTAGACAGAAAGAGCACAGGGAGGCCTGAGGTCTACTCCAAGATCAAACATTTTAAGGTTATACACGAGTACGCGTTTTTTATGTCTTTCCTCTTCTGCCCTAGACTTTTCTCACAGTAATAGAGGATATTCCTCCCAGAGTATCAAGCCGTGCGTAGAAGGATAAACAGCAGGGTTTTTAGAAACGTGCGTTCAAACGTTTTCGATGCTAGGCAGCAGGTGGGAGAATACAGCGGCCCGCTGGGTCAAACAACAATAAGCTTCAGGAACCATAAACTCTGTTCCTTTACCCAAAATTGTATGTGTGCGTCTGAGGCTATGCCTGCTCCTTCCCAGGTTGCAAGATTGGGTTGAGGGGGCCTCAATGACGCCTGTTACCTGCGGGCTCCAGGCATGCTTCGGACCACGGTGTTCCCCAATTAAGAGCATATCGTCTCTGTAGTTCTGTTGATTATTCGGACCGGATATCATCGTGAGGCAAAGTAATTTGTGGGGATGGAGAGGTATGACCAGAACGGTCGGGTCGATATAGGTGATTGTATTGACTACAATGCCGAATTACCTCCATGGGGAATTCCCGTTCGCTTCGAATGCCCTCTACTGGGTAGGTACAAGATCATCGAGATATGGTCGCAAAGATGTTGGGCGTAGGGAAACCACTCTGTCCTGCTGCTGGGATGTGTCAATGCTGCCATAGGTCGCAGAGTCCAGACGAAGACGGGGCTGCAACGGCGTTTCAAGCCCTCTTACGACGGGGCAACATGGAATATCTCACCTTGGCATACGCAAGATGGCAGGCATGACATAACTAATCAGTACAGCCCTGCATTTCGTCAGCGCCTTTTTCACTTTATCCGGCAGTCTTCCGGCCACCAAACCTTCGCTGGCAGGGCTCGGCTACATGTACCGAGAAATTCAGACGGTCCGAAGTCTGAGACCAATCCGTTACGCTTAGTGGGGCTAGTGACATATTTGTTTGTATGGATGCGTGGCGGCTCTTTGTAGTCAGATGCACAGACTAGTGTGGTAATTTCTCCAACAATTAACCAAAGACAGCTATATGCTCTGCAAAGAGAGTTATATACTCGTTTCTTACCATACGAGAATGGCAAGCACTTTAGGTCATCTTGAACGTCCAGAATCACAAGCAGGCTAGAGAACCCGAGGCCCACAGTTACAGGTCAGCAGTTGACGGAAAATACAATGAGGTTAGATCTCACGATATGAAATTTCACAATAGCATTTAGTCAAGCTGCAAATATTACAAATATGGAGCCTTTAATCCAGGCAGCTGTGACATCAATTGGGCACAGCAGGTAACGTGACGAATAGCGAAGGGAGATCTGATGAGAGAATATGCGACATTGTGATAGAGTTCGACCACAAGTTCGTATTACTCAAATACCAGATATAACCAGTTTCAACATAACTATGTACCATGGTTAATGTACTGCATACTGTGACTATCTGGAGGGTTGAACTATGTTAGCCTCCTGTGACTTCTTTAGTAAGCCCCAGTAGGTGCAGTAGAGCCAGAATCACTTCCGCGAGTGCTGGTGACACGGACATAGGTCTTGAAGCCCGAAGGTGTGTTTCCGCCACCGATATTTGGGAAGGCTTTGGCTCCGCCACCAGCAACCGGAAGCACAGTGGGAAGTGAGATACCCTCACTACTACCACCAAGAATTCCAGTAGGTAGAACGTTGTCGAGAGCACTGCCACTGCCACCAAGACCACCAAGGCCACCACTGCCACTATAGGCCTCAGTGGGGTTGGCGCTGCCCTTGTTGTTGCCTCCAAGAAGCTCAGTGGGAAGAGCGTTGTCGAAAGCACCACTAATGCCACCCTTTCCACCAAGACCACCACTGCCACTATAGGCCTCAGTGGGGTTGGCGCTGCCCTTGTTGTTGCCTCCAAGAAGCTCAGTGGGAAGAGCGTTGTCGAAAGCACCACTAATGCCACCCTTTCCACCAAGACCACCACTGCCACTATAGGCCTCAGTGGGGTTGGCGCTGCCCTTGTTGTTGCCTCCAAGAAGCTCAGTGGGAAGAGCGTTGTCAAAAGCACCACTAATGCCACCCTTTCCACCAAGACCACCACTGCCACTATAGGCCTCAGTGGGGTTAGCGCTGCCCTTGTTGTTGCCTCCAAGAAGCTCAGTGGGAAGAGCGTTGTCGAAAGCACCACTAATGCCACTCTTTCCACCCTTGCCACCAAGGAGTGCAGTAGTGGGCGATATACCCTTGTTGTTGCTACCAAAAAGCCCAGCTGAAAGAACATCGCCAGAACCACCGCCTGCTAGATTTTCCGGGATCAGACCAATGCCACCGCCATTGCTGCCGTCGCCAAAAGGACTGCCTGCAGTGGTTTTTCCAGGGCTATCGTAAGATCCTGGGCGAGCGAAAGCACCAGCTGAGAAGGCGGTGAGGGCGGTAGCGAAGATGGAACCCTTCATCTTGATATTCTTAGAATGTATCGATGTTGTTGATCAGCTTTATTTTCCAAAAAGAAAATAGGAAAAGGTTGAGAATAAATTTGGTCGAATGAGAGGACTGGTTTAAAAATGAACGGAGAAGATTTGCTCCTGAGTTAGTTGTAAATAAAGAATGAGGTGATGTGCGATGGGGACAGAATGTGAGTACAGCAATTGCGATCAAGGGCCCTTTTATGCTGTTGAAGTCTGGAAGCACAGAGCGCGTAGTATAGCTGAAACCTGTCTGACTACGCTGCCGTGGTGGCGTCAACTGCTTGAGCAACTTGACGAGAACGAAATGATAGCTTATTCGTCATGTCACAAGATGCTAAACGAGGCTGTCCGCTTAAACTGGAGTAGTGACCCATTTTGCTTAGCTCAGTCCCCAAACCCCGAGTCTGGACCTTAATAATTGTTATTAATTGTTGTTATTAGATGAGATGTGGCTCGAGAGGAGGCTTGAGAGCATAGATTATGTGACTTGACTGCATCTGATGAAGAGAAATGAGTGGTGAGGTGGATGAGTGTTTTATCAGTGTGGTTAACCTCCAAATCTCAACGAAGCGGGGCAGTAGCGCGTATTAATCGTAAGCTAGCAGGTGCGCCATCTAATCCAGATGTGACGTTAAACGATACATGTGACATGTCATCTCGGAACCGCGGATGGACTGCTCTCAAGATCCTAGCTTGGCAACTAAACATTCCCTAATTTCTAATTTCTGTCCTTCATTTCTAATTTCCTCTAGAAACAAGTTATTGTAAACGGATCTGTGACGGTTTCGTTAGTTGGTGGGCTTTCGACTAAATTACTTCCTAATTTGCGAATTAAACTACTGTATCAGCATTCGGCCGCTCATTTTTCACCCTTACGCTCTAGTGCAAACAAAGCTCAGATCGGTCCGATGGAATTTGTTCTTCGTGTCTCCTCGGAACCTATGGGGCTTTGGGCCATTTTGACACAAGAAACATGAATAGGAGAACCAGTGAGTCTGCAGCTTTAATGGCATACAACATTCCTAATTATTCCAGATCTCGGGAGCATTGAACGTAATAGTAGCGTTCTCCAGCTTGGTGCCAGGATGGAAACGTAGGAGACCCGGCCAAAAATCAGGGAAATTCTCATCGCCCACTGCGTTCGTCTCGAGATTTTCTTCAACATCATCACCCTCCTGATTCAAATCAAAAATTCCCAACGATGCACTGTCGGTGACTTGCTCAGGCACAGTGACAGCCCAATGATTCGTTCCGGCAAGCTCATTTAAGCTGGTATTGGCATACGGAAGAGTCGGCTGTGCCAGAGTCGCGTTGACGCCCAAGATTTTGTACAGATCTGTGCTGAATGGTAGAACGCCTGGCAGTCAAGGCTTGAATTTAGCCCGGAACCAAGGCTTCCCCGCAGGTTCGGACTCTCTTGGATCTCCCGTCGTATCATGAGGGTAAATCTTAACAGCTGTTTCACCGTATTCATCCTCAGTCCAGTCAAACCAGGCTAGATATTTAGGAATATTCTAGTCTTTTAATTAAGTTAACAGTCATTACTGCCTTTCTATATACAGGAATATAATTAATTAAAAGGTGTTAAATATAGCAAAAGTACATGTGAATTTACTAGTAAATATATAGTTACCTTATAGCAAATTACTAGGGAATAGGTAGTAAAATTACGTTACTTTAATAGTGATTTTACTAATAATATTACTAGGATTAGCCTAGAGTTTCCTAACTAAGAAATAGAGAGATTTCCTTATTTCTATAGAATTTTACTATAAATAGATATATATAATATAATTAATTAACTATTATAATTGTTATAATTTAATAATTAATATACCTATATAGTAAGTTATAGATTATAGTTAGTTATAGATTATAGTTAGTTATATATATTTACTACTTTTCTACCTCTTTAACCTTTATACTTACTTTTCTTTATATATAAATATAAACTCTTCTTCTAAAGAAAGCTAAATTATCTTTACTCATTAAGCTATCTAGAAAGACCTAAAAATACCTATATAAAAAGTAGCTTATACCTTTAAGATTCTTAAATTAACTCTTTATAACTAACATACTAGATATATTATATAAGCTAAGATATATTTAAAATTAAAAACGATAATAAAAGTAAAAGAAGAAGTAATTCTAGAGAAGGTTATTAACTTAATTAATTAAAGGTTTTCTTTATAATAAGATAATATATAAAATATAGCTAACTAATAACCTTTAATTATAAAAAAAGACCTTATATAAAGTAGTCTAGTAATTAAGTATAGGTTTTTATTATTTAAGATATATATATAAATAGCTAGGTAATATCTTTATATAGTATTATAAAAAATAAATATTACTTTCTTTTTTAATACTAAAATAGCTAATTTTTAGCTAAATAGTATATTTACTTAAGTAAAAATAAATAAATAATAAATAAGATTAGCCTAAATTAGTTAAATTATCTTAATTAGTATAAAAAGTCTTATATAAAAAGTACTTATTAACTTTTAGTCTTTAATAGCTATAATAACTATAAATTAACTAAATTTAATAATCTTTATAAGAAATAAAAGATTATTACTTTATATATACTTCTTTATTTATTATATAAGCTTTAGCTTTTTAATATAAGTTATTTTAGCTTATTAAAGCTTTTATATAGTAAGAGAATTAAGAAAGTAATATAAATATAGATTTTATATATTATAAAAATAACTTCTTTTTTACTTTAAAAGTAATATTTTTTATTTTTATAAGAAAAAGAATATATTAGCTAGCTTTAAATAGGCTAGTCTTATACCTTTTTACTTTAAAGTAGTTATTTTTTACTTAGATTTTAAGCTAAATATACTAATACTTACTATCTTATATCTAACTAGCTTAGGCTTATAAGACTTAAAGATACTAACTATAGTACTAAATATTAAATTATAAGGATTATAATAGTTAATTAATTAATTTTATTATATGTTTTATAATTATAGTAAAATCTTATAAAAATAAGGAAAAACCCTTATTTCTTAGTTAGGAAATCCTTAGCTAATCCTAGTAATATTAGTAGTAAAGCTACCCCTAAAAGTAGGGCTAATTTAATACTTATTCCCTAATAATTTACTATAAAGTAACTATATATTTATTAGCTAATTTATATATAACTCTACTATATTAAATATACTCTCTTAACGCTAGTAATATAATTAATTACTACAGCGTCTATACTAAATATCCTCTATTTATAGCTTATTTATTTATTAATTATTCTTTAATATTTTATATATTTTTCTTCTCTATCTAATAGTAAAGCTTTACTTTATTATTACTTAATTCATACTATAAATTTACTTTAAGGTATATATATTAGTTACTAATATTTAATTAAGCTATAAATATAGTAAGTTATAATATACTAAGTGTCTTTACTACTCTATTAGCTATTAATTTAATAGACTTCTTATATTTAATAGTAATATAATTTACTAGTAAAAAGTACCTCTTTTATAGTAAATACTAGTACTAGTAATTTAGTCTTAGTAGTTAATATTATTACTATATTTTATTTATTAGCTTACTGAGAGATAAGCCTTCTAAATAGCTTTAGTATATATACTTATAAGCTATAATAGTCTAGTAAGTTATTAGTAAATAAGATATCTAAAGTAACCTTTAATATATTATCTTTACTACTTAGTATTACTTTATATTTAAGGTAAAGGTACTATATTTAAGAAAGATATCTAAGTATATAATCTATAGCCTTTTAGTAATCTAGATTTAGATTATAGTTAAAGTAAGTAAGCTAGCTAGCTATAAAAGTAATATCTAGCTAAGTTATTACTACTATATAAAGAATTATCTTTATTTTCTTTTAATATTAGTTAGCTTTTTATAATAAAGTTATATATTTAGTAGGTAGTAACTTAGCTTTAACTATAAGTAATAATTTATTATATTTTCTATTTAGTAGTAATAGTTTAGTTACTTTATTATAATATACTACTTATAAAAGCTAAAAATAATAGTTACTTTAGTTATAAATTACCTTAAGGCTAAGAAACTACTATAATAGGCCTTTACTTTTAGTATAGTATTATTACTAAAGAGCTACTATCTTATTACTTACTTATACTTTATTTATATAGTAATAAGCTAATATATAGTTATTAATATAAAAGAAAAATATAATATAATCCTTTCTTTAATAGTAATTCTTACTAAGTACTTAGTAAAAGACTTATATAGTAAGCCTTTCTTTAAGGTACTTTTACTATAGTAAAGAAGATTATTAAAGCTTATAAAGCGCTTTTAATAGCTAGAAGATCTAGCTAGTAATTTAGTAGCCTAGAGGTATCCTTATAAATACTACCTTATTAATAGTAGTATAAATAAATATATTACGTATATTATATTAAAGTAGTTCTAGATTAAAGTAAGTAGCTATTATTATAAGTATTTTAAATAATATACCTACTAATATAGCTATTTAAGTATCTTCTAAATCCTTTACTTATTAGTTACTAAAAGTAATAAGTCTTACTTTAAATTTAGTTAATTAACTATATTTATTAAGCTTATAAGTATATACTTAGTAGTAACTAAGGATTTAATATTCTTTAGTTACTACTAATAATATACTTATATAGTAAGTAAAATAGTATAGTAAGTAAAATACTTTCTCTAACTTTTTTATCTTTTTTATAAGTTTATTAAGTAATAATATATAAAATTAGTTAAAACTATATGTTACTTTCTTTTTCATTACTATTTTAAACTATCTTATAGGTTTATATATTATATTTAGTCTTTTTATAATTACTATATTATTATATATAGAGTTTACTACTTTTCTTATAAGCTATTATTTAAGATATTCTTTTACTTTTAGCTTTAATACTTCTTTTATAATACCTTTACTCTAGTTATATTAAGTAACCTTTTAAGATATAGTTAAGTCTTTTTAGCTTTTTAGTACTTACTTAATATATTTATTATTATATAAAGTCTAAGCTTTTTAGCCTTAATAAAAATAAGCCTATATACTAACTTACTAATACTTTTAGCTTAAAAGTTAACTACTTTATATATTAAAGCTAGTAAGCTTCTTTAATATCTTTAGTTTTCTTTTTAATAAACTAGTACTTTATATACTTTTTAGTGGTATAGTTAGTGTCTTTAGGTCTTATAAGCCTAAGCTAGTTAGATATAAGCTAAAAGATATTAGTATATTTAGCTTAAAATCTAGATAAAAAATAAGTACTTTAAGATTAAAAGATATAAGGCTAGCCTAATTAAAGCTAGCTTATGTATTCTTTTTTTATTAGAGTAAAAAATATTACTTTAAAAGTAAAAAAGAAGTTATTTTTTATAATATATAAAATCTATATTTATATTATTTTCTTAATTTCTTTATTATATAAAAGCTTTAATAAGCTAAGATAACTAGTATTAAGAGGCTAAAGCTTATATAATAAATAAAAAAGTATATATAAAGTAATACTTTTTATTTTTTATAAAACATATTAAATCTAGTTAATTTATAGCTATTATAACTATTAATAACTAAAAGTTAATAAGTATTTTTTATATAAGACTTTATATACTAGTTAAAATAATTTAACTAATTTAAGTTAATTTTATTTATTATTTATCTATTTTTACTTAAGTAGATATACTATTTAGCTAGGAATTAGCTATTGTAGTACTAAAAAAGAAAGTAATATTTACTTTTAATTAGAATATATAAAATGCATAGCAGCCTGGTTAAAGATCCGATTCGGGACCATTGGTGTGCGGGTAAGAACTGAAGCAAACGCATAGAAATTGCCAATAAGAGTGACCGGGAGACTTCAACCCCCCTTCTGGCCCCCTGCTCGGATGGTGGTAACCTTAGCACATCGATAGAAGTCTATTCGCGACACCAACATCTGGCGTTAGGTCTGCCTCTCGTAAATCTAAGCTGGCAACAGAACGTCCGTAGTAGAGAATATGGGCTTCAAACATAACAAAATGCGTTTAAGCAGGATGAGTAAACTTCAACGATCGGGATTTGAGTTATTCGGAAATGTCTCACAGCGTAAGAGACAATAAA
>NW_007361219.1:0-1725 GCF_000149035.1 Colletotrichum graminicola M1.001
AATAATATATAGTAAGATACTATAACTAAATTAACTAATAGCCTAAATAACTATAACCTATTCTTAATTACTAAGCTATATTATCTTTATGTTTAAACGTCTTTTAAAGTTTATAATAACTATTTTAAATATAATTTAGCTTATCATAAAGCTAGTCTTATTAAAGTTATAAATATTTAACTTTATAATACTATATTTTATAATTATATTTACTAAAAAGAAGAACTTTATATTTATTATATTAAGAACTTTATATTAGGCTTTTGTATTGTTTTATTTCTAAAATAAATATATTTAGACCTTTAGTGTTTATTTAATAAAGTTTAAGGCCTAGTGCTTACTAACTAGTAATACCTTATAGTTAGTAAGTAGTTAATTAGCTATTTCTTTAACACTACTAAGCTAAAAAAGAAATAATTAGGAATCTAAGTTAAAAATAAACTTAACTAGCTTTTTCTCTTTAAGTTATATTAAATTCTATAAGTTAGCTATAGTATTAGTTTTCTATTAAGATAGTTATGTAATATAAAGAAAGGTCCTAAATAGATATATAATATAGCCTAAATACTAGTTTTATAAGGTCCTTAAATAGCTTTAATAGCTAAGAGTAATTAGGCTTTATTATTTAGTAAATATATTATTTTTAGTAGCTAGACGTATAGTAAAAAGAAGAAAAGATTATAACTATAGTAGGCTAATTACTTTACTTACCTAATTAACTTACTTATTATATATATTATTTCTACTTAATTTATACTACTAGATTCTTAATTTAAAGATTATAGTATCTTTCTATAATAAGCTAAAGAATATAGTATAACTTATCTTATTATAACTATTATAAAATAAAGTAGTAAATACTAATAGTTAGGAGATAAATAAATAGTAAGGACTAAGTACTTAATATATATATAATTTATTATATATACTTTAGGTATATATCTCTTTAGTAAGTAACCCTTTGTAAATAAAAGGTTAACTATAAATATAGATCCTAGTTATTACTTATCTTATCTTATATTCTTTATTTAGCTTCTTATTATTATTTACTTTACTTTACTACTTTACTATTATGTTTTATTTCTATACTATATTACTTTATGTTACTATTTTAGCCTAGCTTTATTTTCTTAGAACTATAATAGCTACTAAAAAGGCTATTTTAAGTAGTAGTATAACTGCCTTAATTTATACTATTTTATTATTCTTATTATCTTTATTATTTTTATTAAATTCTTTTTTTACTACTATATAAAAAAGAAATATATATACCTTAGTAAAAGTAGTAAGCTTAAAGATTTAGTATACTAAAAACACTTTAACTTAAATAGATCTCTAACCTTAAGTAATTTTATATATAACTTTAGTAAAACCTAACCTATAAGGTTACTTAGTAGCTACCTTAAAGTCTTTATAATAATATATAATCCTTTATACTTATAGAGTTTAATAAAGATATACTATACTACTTTAGTAATAACTAGTAATAAGGCTTTTAGCTAGATATTAGATAGGCTAATAACCTTTTTTAGATTAAAAGCACCCTCTATATAGTAAAAATAATTATTAAAGACATAAATATTAACTTACTACTCTTATTAAGACTATATAGTAAGGTAGAAAATATCTAACTACTTAGATATAAAAGCTTATATAATTATAACCTTAAATTTAACCTTGAATTTAACTTTATTTATAACCTTTAAGTATATTACTATATATATA
>NW_007361219.1:1825-17313 GCF_000149035.1 Colletotrichum graminicola M1.001
TGACCCACGGCAGTCGGCTATGGATGTCGTCCCCTTGTAACCATCCGTTCAGAGGTCGCTCGAGTTCCTGGATGAAAGATTACTGTTTCAGGGTCCGGGCAAGATGATAAGTATTTGGGAGCGAATCGGTAGAGGTATGATATATGTCACCGGAGGTTCCTCATTGGTCATCAGCTCAACCGAAGGGCGTACAGACCGTATTATGCTATAACAAGCTGTAATAAGTAGTGTAATAGGCTGTAACTAGCTCTAAATAAGCTATAACAATATAAGGTTTTAAATCTATATAATAGTATAATAGTATAATATAATATAAAGCTTAATATATATATTACTAGAAATATAGAACTTAGTTAATAAGATATAGAGATAGATCCTCTTAAGGGATTCTAGCTCTCTATACATTCTAAGTATAATAAAACTACACTTATCTTTCTACCTATCTATTTACTTATTTATCTAGTTAACCTACTAATCTACCTGTTATTTCTTATTATCTTAAGGTAACTTAGGTACTATTTTAGACTAACCCTTATTAAGGTAAAAAAGTAGTTTTATTAAAACTATTTACTACTTAAAAGTGTTATTATAAGTAATAAAGCCACTATATAGATTAAAGAATAAGTAATATACACCTTAAATAAGTAAATATAATACTAGTAGTGTTATAATAATAATATTATATAATTATATAACACCTATAAGATATTTAATTATATAATAATTAACTTAACTTACTTATAGATTATTATATTTTAAGGGGCATAGATTAAATACCTAGCTTAAGTTAATAACTAAAAGGGGGAATAACGTTATATATAGCTAAATAACTTACAGACGTATAAATAAGACAAAGAACCTGTTATATAACTAGAGATAGTAGTAGTTCTTTAGTTACTAAGTAATTTATATTAATTTACCTTAGACTTTATTATCTTAGTTACTATTTTTTTTATATAAAGAGCCTATTTAATATGCAAAGTATATAAAATAAATAAAATAAGTTATAATTTATATAACTAAACTTTTAAAACAGTAGTTAGATCGTTTTAATATAAGAATACGCCCCTAATAGCTATAGCTAAGAAGAAACGCCCCTAAATAAGATACTGTTAGCTTATAAAGTCTATAAGGGAGTAAAGATATAAAAATATAAGTATATAACTATAAAAAGTATAATACTTTAGGCTTTTACTTTTTTATTACGTTTTTAGGCTCTTTAGAGCTAATCTAGGTAGGTTAAGTACTAGTAACTCTTACTATAAAAAGAAAGTTACTAGTGTTAGTATATAGTAAGTATACTCTAAAGAGGTAGGTTATGTAATATTTATATAACACACTACCTCCCCTAGTAGTATCCGCCACTACTGCCTATAACCAAAGGATATAGCCATAAGGTAGACAACAAAGAATGTAGATAATATAACAACAATCAACCACCTAAAAGATCTTGATTATTAAATTGCTATAGGATATCCCTCCTGTAATAACTAACATTTTCACTTACTCGAGGTTTACATTAACTTTACGGCACTGAAACAAGTCTAAAGAGTCCTCTTCTATGTCTAAACCCTTTTCATGACTCACGTGGCTTTTCTATCTCTCTTCACTGTTTATAGGGTTTAGCATGAAAATTGTGTCGGGCAGCATTCATTAATCAGGACAGATACAATCGGCCGAACAATATAGCAGCATTCCAAGAGACTCCAGTGGGAATATTTAAAACAAATTTCCACTGGGAGACCAGAAAAGGAGGATCGAAATGCAGGTTATCAGCAAGCCTAACGGGGGTATTACCACGATGGCGGCCCCTAACAGCGATCAACCAACCCTTCTGTCGACGTGTAAGACCCAAGACGACGAACACACTCAACAGCGGCAGCAGGAACTTGACCAAGGCACCCGAACACTCACGTCGGCGACCTACAGCGAAGACCAATACCCATCGGGACTGCGACTCTTCTTGATATTATTCTCCTTCCTGGTGTCAATGTTTCTCGTGGCATTGGTGAGTTCTGACCCTGCTGCTAGGAGTCTGGATGGTACCCAAATAACACCAATGATCCTTAGGACCGTCTCATTATCGCCACTGCATTGCCTAAAATTACGGATGACTTCCATTCTGTAACTGACATTGGGTGGTACGGAAGCGCGTATCTTCTTTCGACGTGCGCCTTCCAGCTTCTGTTTGGCAAGCTTTACGCCTACTTTCCCGTCAAGCATATTGTTGTCTTGTCTGTAATCTTCTTCGAAATTGGCTCCACCATCTGCGGCACTGCTCAATCTAGCATCGCCTTGATTGCTGGCCGCGCCATCGCGGGCGTTGGTGATGCCGGTATCTTGGCTGGCAGTACAGT
This sequence comes from Colletotrichum graminicola M1.001, assembly GCF_000149035.1. Lineage (NCBI taxonomy): Eukaryota > Fungi > Ascomycota > Sordariomycetes > Glomerellales > Glomerellaceae > Colletotrichum > Colletotrichum graminicola. The sequence goes on from NW_007361219.1 coordinate 4,183, forward strand.
CGTTTTAGTCTATTCTGTACCCCTCTGCCGCCGCCCAAAGTACCAGGGTATTTGTGGCGCCGTGTTCGCCGTCGCCTCGGCCGTTGGGCCCCTTCTGGGTGGTGCTTTTACGAGTAGCCATGCCACTTGGAGGTGGTGCTTCCTCATGAATTTACCACTAGGCGGTGTGGCGCTACTATTGATTGCGTGTGCGATGAAGCCGCTCGGCCAAACCCACGAGAAGGCCTCATTGGGGGATAGATTGAGGCAGCTCGACATCAAAGGAACAATGGTTCTGATCCCAGGTGTCGTGTGTCTGTTACTGGCACTGCAATGGGGAGGTATTAAGTATGCCGTAAGTCTCCAGCAAGCCTCTGCAGCCTGGCTGCTCAAAATCCCTTTCCCACTCTGAACAGTATACCGAATTCATGATGGATTTACCTAACGTATTCTAGTGGAACGCACCCCGGTCTGTTATTCTCATGGTTTTGGCTGCGGTCTTGCTCCTTGTTTTCGTTGCTATCCAAGTCTTACTGCCTGAAACCGCTACTGTCCCACCGCGTATCATAAAGCAACGATCCATATTCTTTAGCGCTTGGATCTCCTTCTTTTTTGGCGGACAGTTGATGATTTTTCTTTACTTTATCCCTATATACTTACAGGCGATCAAAGGCTTTTCTGCTATCGAGTCAGGAATCCGTATCCTTCCTCTCATCCTCTCTATAACAATCTTTGGGGCCATATCAGGCACAGTTACCACCCGTATTGGGTATTATAACCCAGTCTTGATCCTAGGGGCCTGTATCATGGCTATCGGTGGAGGCCTACTGACTACCCTTAGGGTGAAGACAGAAGAAAGGCAGTGGTCTGGCTATCAAGTAATCTATGGCATGGGTGTAGGTTTATCGTCTCAGGTGGCAAATCTCGCGGCACAGACGGTGCTGAGGAAAAGCGAGGCCGACGTATCAGTGGGCGTAGGTATCATGTTCTTCTCGCAAACCCTCGGCGGAGCTATATTCACCTCGGTCGGCCAGGATATACTAAACAGCCAGCTGGAGAAGCATACCATGGGTCTACATGACGGTATCGATCTTAAGAAATCCGGTGCAACGACACTGACGAACCTGCCGGCCGAGTTGAGGGATCCTCTGCTGGACGGTTACAATGTTGCACTACGGGCTGTCTTCGTTGTCGGTCTAATACTAGTCTGCTTTGTAGTTGTAGGTGCGGGCGGATTAGAGTGGACAAGTGTGAAGGGATATACCGGATCCGATCCCAAGAACAACGATATTGGGTCACTTTCCGCTCCCGAGCAAATGTTGGAGGGGAAAAATATTCTCGCTCAAGTTGATAAGAAGCAACATAGTGATGAAACAGGGTCTATACCATAGGTTGCGGTTGTAGCTTTATGTAGCAATGTACTTATGGGTGATATAGAATATATGTTCAGCAGGAGGAACATAGGAAACACGGTGAAATGGCTTCATAAGACCTTGCAATTTCAATATCCATTCTCTGAGTACCGCAAGTGAGGTAGAGTATTTAGGAAGGCACTCAGGCAACCAATCTGACAGCAAACCTCTCTCCCTCTAGGGCACTAGGGACAACGTGCCCCCATCTTCGCCCTCTTTATCTGTTGAATTCATGACCACTTCTCACACCTACAGTTGCACTAATGGATATGCGCCATAAGACTCCTGAAGTGGCCCAATACCTAAGTAAGCATGAGCGTTTTGATAGAAGCTTACACTATATAATATTCCATACTACTGGGTTTATCAGGCTACACAACCATTGTATGTAAAATCACATTCTAGAACTTTCAGTACACTGCTCCTCCGTAGCCATGGCTATAGCATTCAAATCCTGTTTCAGGCCGCGAAGGAGTGATAGGGCATCACTCTCGTCAACAACACCCTCATCCCAGTTCAAAGTAACTGTCATGTAGCCGCCAGCAACAGAAGCAAGACACACAGTATATGGATCACTGATTGCAGACATTCCTACCGAAAAAAGGAGTCTGTCAAACGCTGCTGACGTCTTTGGCACACCCTGAGATTGTGATACTAGACCGCCATCTACAGCCCCAAGATTAGTAACACAAAAGGCATGTCGCCTTCTGCTTCCGACCAATCTAGAAAACAACGGCCTGAAATCGCCAATGAATTTCATTAAGCCGTTCGAAAGGTTCACATTCGATTTACTCCTTTCATGAATGATCTTTCCACACGCTCTGACGCTGTTCCACAAGGCCCCATCCTCGGCCAAACTCTTGCGTGTGGGGGTAATGCTAGATCCACAAGGGATGTATCCCTGTAGTCGGCTGTTATCAGAGCAAAACAATACTTCGGCTGCTCCAGTAAATAGCCCCATCTCGCCTGGCTTGTGGTTCCTCAAGAACTTCCTAAGCGAGAAAGGAACTGAGCCAATAAATCGGCTGTGGGCCGGTCCATACAGCCGGGCTAGTTGCCGGGCAGTGAGCACTGTGATGAGCGCCGTCACTGTTGTTTGATTCTGTCTGGTCACACTCACTACCCTTGCGACTTCTTCCCGGGACAGCTGAAATGCCCGACCATAGCTGGTGGGTGGTTGTTCTTCTATACCCCTTATAGGTGGCCCTGACCAGGCAATGGTATCGGCAGGGGCGTACAGACTTGCAGAAAAGTACTTGGAAATCTTGGAGAGCAAAAAGCTAAGTGTAAGAGGAAGTGCCATGCTTTCCTCCAGATGCGGAACCAGAGGGAGATGAGGGACCTGGACGTCTTGGTTGGCTGTAAGCTTCAGACCACCAACCCGATCGCCGGTAGACAGGAGTAAGTTGGTAGCTTCGAGAAATGTCTGGTGGAAGTATACCGCGGAATAGCCATCTCCAACGACACGATGGAAAGAGAAGGACATGGCGAATGACACTGAGTTCAGGAACTCTGTCATATTGGGAACAACAACCAGGCAGTGCCACAGAGGAAGATCCTCCGTCGGTCTGAGGTATCTCTGGAGCTCAGCTTCCATCAGTTTTTCGATATTCGACTGGTAGTCTGCATCAATAAACTGTACAATCCTTCGGACATCGACATGCTCAAGCCTTTTCCAAGTTGGCCGTGCACTGTCCGCGTCTCTCAGGGTAGTTCCTAAGACAGGATGGCGACATAGTGTTTTTCCTAAAGCGGCGATGACCAGTTCTTTAAGGTCATCCCTGGAAAGCTCGACTCCTTCGTCTAGATCAATTGTGTAAACTGCAGCGAGTTGACAGCTGCTATGGAATCCGATTGCGTTTTGGTGGATAAGGCACCTCTCCAAGTGTCCTGTGAACTGTTCAATACTTGTCAAAGAATTAGGAGCTACAGAGGAACAAATCTTACCAGGAGCTCTCAAGGGCAGATCATACATTTTTCTGCGCAGGGCTAGGTGGGCTTGTGGATTGGTCTGTCAGATATCGCCTTCTCTATTCACAGGTGTTGAATCAAGTGCTATAAGTGCTCGGTATGCCGTGGCTATTGAGAAATAGGGTTACCAGCCTAGGATAGGCTTGTATTATAAGGGGTTTGTTAAATAGGCTTTTCGTACATTAATGTACTAATAAGACAATAGTCTAGGGTAAATCAACATATATTTTTTCTAGTTACTTAAGAGCTATTCCTATCTATGGTGGTACAAAAGGTTCTTATACTTGTTTGTAGGCCCTTAAGTCATTCGGCTATACACGACGTCGTTCCCCCTTTTAGTCTTTAACTTAGACTGAGTATCTAGTCTGTGCCCCTTATGTTGAATCATGACAATCCTATGAATAAGTCATGGGCGTTGTATAATTAATTACCTTATACCTGTGCGTTAGAGTGGAGTAACCTACATAACACACTTTACTACGTGAGAGTGTGTACCTAGATCCTAAATCTACTCTTACTATTAAATCTTAATAAAGACTTAACTAGCTATATCTAGATAACTAGGATTAGTAATATAAAAAGGTATATCTTAAAAATTACTTTTAGTATAAGTCTTTTACTATAAATCAAGTATTATAATATTAATTATTACCTAGATATTAGTAGTATAGATTAACACTAGAATAGCTAGAGTAACTATAGCTAATTTATGATAAATCTACTAGATCTATAGGGATATTATATAGTAAGTTTACTATGTAATCCTATAATAGTTTCCCTCTTTATATATAGTTTAGAACTACTATTTACCCCTATTATTCATTACTACCTATTAATATATATAGTTAACTATATTACTAACTTATAAAACTAACACTAATTAGTAGTTAACTTTATAGTAACTACTACTATAAGATACTTTAAATTAGTAAGGTAATATAAGAAGAGGTAATATTTTATTATTAATTATCTCTAAAGGCCTAAAGTAGGCTTTACTAAAAAGTCTTACTATAAATACCTTTATAATAAGGTTATATTATATACTTATTATAAATTTATTTATATTACCTAGTAGCTATATCTCCTTAACATTATAAAACTAGTATAAATTTATATTATTTATATAAGTAATTTAACTTTATTACTATATAAGAAGTTATCTTCTTAACTATAAAAAATACCTTACTTTATATTCTAACTTACTATTAATTAGTAATTACTTACTTTTTATGTTCTTTTTATTATAAGCTTATAAAGCTTATTAATTTTCTTTTTTTATATATTTTCTCTTATAAAGTTATTTTATATTACTAATATAAAAGCCTTTATTACTTATAAGCTTATTATAAGCCTTTTCTTTTTAAGGTTTTATTTAACTATAAGTCTTTATAGTTATTTATACTACTAGTAGTAAATTCTCTAATAGATATATATATCTTTTAGTAATAGCTAAGAAAAACGCCTATAGCTAAGAGGTAGTTAGGCTAATAAATAGTAATTATAAGTAAGTAATTAAAATAAGTAACTATAATAAGCTAGTAAGTAAAACCTATAGTTTAACTAAAGCCTAAGAGGTAAGAGGAAATTACCTTAAATATATACTACTACTTAATAGTACTAAGTAAGTAAAGGTAATCTAAAGTACTTATAAGGTACTTAAAGGGCTTAAGAATTATATTAATATTACCTAATAGTAAAAAGACTATATTATAAAGTTATTATAGGACCTTATAGCTACTAAGGAAAGATATATACTTATTATTATTATTATAGCTAATACTACTAAATATAAGTACTATAATAATATATATAAAATTCTTTATAAGAAGGTATAAAATAACTTTAAAGATTAGTTAATTAATAATTTTAAGCTACTACTTTATAAAGTTACTATAAAGTTATATAACTATATTACTAGCTATAAAGTATAAGTTTATTAGTTAAAACACTTTATAGTTATATTATATATTTATAAGGCTATAAAGAATAAATAACTTACTATATAAAATAAGAAGATAATTCTAACTATTATATAAAAAGTTAAAGGATTTCAAAAGTAAGTAATAAATTATAATTTTATAAGATTAGTAATAGTATAGTAGTATTACTTATTATAGTAATTACTATAGTATAAGAGGCTAAATAAGTAATTACTTATAAATTACTAGTAATAACCTAATTAATCTTATATAAAAACTTATTATATATACCTCTTCTAGCCTTACTACTATAAAAACCCTAGGTAATAATAATAAGTTATAAAAAGTAAGTCTAACTATATTATTTACCTATAGTAACACTACTTATATTTACTACTATAGTAAGTAAGTAAAGTAGCTTAATACTAAGGTAATTAATAAACTTATTAAGGTTCTATATAAATAATCTAAGTTTAATATATAGTAGTAGCTAATATAAAACTATTAACTTAAAGCTATCTTTTTTATAACCTTTATATTTATATAAGTAAACTATAAAACTACTATAGTATAGTAGTAACAGTAATACTTTAAGAGAAGCTATATAAGTATTATACTACCTTATTACTTAGTTATTTTAATAATTTTAATATAATAATAGTAAAGCTTAAATAACACTCTTGTAAGGTGTATTAGCTAAGGGCCTAGATTAGGGAAGAAGATGGACGTTAAATTGATGATTAATTGATTAATTAATAGGTAGGGGTATCTGTAGATGTAGAATTCAACTTGGCCACTTCAGCTGGCTGGCTAGGCTGAAGGGTAATATGTGTGTGTGTTGCCGGCCGGGCTAACGATTCGCCGATCGGCCGGCGATTAACCGATCTATGGGCATCCCGCCCCTTGGCCCAGGGATATCGTTATAATTGCCCCCCTTCCTAGAAGGTCTAGTCCCTAGGCCGTACGCCTAGATAGATAGGATTTAAACCTAAAGGTGGGATTTAAACCTAATAGTTAGGTGTTAATAACCCTCATCTACTCTTTAGCAGGATTCAATTTCAGGTATTAATAACCCTTATCTACTCTTTAGTAGGATTTAGTTTTAGGTGTTAATAACCCTTATCGCTATATAATTAGTAGCCTGTTAGCAAGCTTATAAGGCTCTTATCTACTCTTTAGCAAGATTTAATTAGATAGGATTTAAACCTAATAGGCAGGTGTTAATAACCCTTATTACTAGTTAATTAGTAGCTATTTAGTAAGCTTATAAGGCTCTTATCTACTTATTAGTAGGATTTAGTAATATTCTTTATTAGATATATCTACGTTATAATAACTAGCTCTTATTTAGGCCCTTACTTAGGCTACTATTACTAACTGTTCCTTACTTTAGTAAACAGTCTTAGTATACCCCTTCTTATAGTAATACATATATACAGCCTTACTATAGCACTTCTTAGCACTATAGCCTACTTTACTACACTTAGCATAATTAGTAGAGGCTCTTAGCCTTACCTGCTTAGTATCTACTAGCCTTACCTGTTCTTTAGGTTAGGGTCTTTTTGCTAACAGCTTGCTAAGCAGTAATTAGATAAAGCTCTCTACAGAGGTCCGCACAGGGGTCCAGCTAGAAGCCTAATTAGATACCTAGTTAGCCTAGAGCTCCTATAGTCTTTTAGTAGTAAGGGTAACGTCCCTTAGCCTCTAGGCAGAGTGCTTCTACTAGATTAGTGCCTGTTATAACCCTAGTTACAGGCAGTAAAAAAACAAGAAGGCTAGAGGCTAATTCTCCTCCTAGTTAGAGCCTAAGGCCTAATAGATTACTAACTATTTAGTAAAAAATTATAGTAGTAATTAATCTACTTATTAGGCTTTATATAGCTAGCTATAAAGATAACGCTCTTAGAGCTCTAGATTAATATATAATTAGTAAATAAACGCTTTAAAAGCAGCCTAGAGGCGCTTACTACCTATAGCAGCTTAATAATTTCTTTATTATGTCTAGAGCGTTAGGGTTACCTTTATAAGAGCCTATTTAATATAGTAGCCTTTAGATACTGTTAGCTAAAGCTAATTGCCTGCCTTAATAGCTACTAGCTAATCTGCTACTTACTTAGGCGTACTGTTTTCTTATAAGGTGCTATAAGTGTACGCTAGAGGGCGCTTATATTACTTCTTAGCTATTACTAGGCAATTAGCAAGCAGTTATAAAAGGGCTATATTCTAATCCTAGATAGTCTGTATTAGCTCTATAATAGATAGAGTAGATAGGGGTAGCTCTAGTTTAATTTAGTAAGTAGTTACTAAAGAGCGTGTTAATTATAACAGTTAAGATTATAATAATTTATTATCTATTTCTAGCCTAATCCCTCTTAGAGGTAGAAGTTAAATAATTATAAGGTGTATTAGCTAAGGGCCTAGATTAGGGAAGAAGATAGACGTTAAATTAATAATTAATTAATTAATTAATAAGTAGGGGTATCTATAGATATAGAATTTAACTTAGCCACTTTAGCTGGCTAGCTAGGCTAAAGGGTAATATGTGTGTGTGTTGCCGGCCGGGCCGACGATTTGCCGATCGGCCGGCAATTAACTAATCTATAGGCATCCCGCCCCTTAGCCTAGGGATATTGTTATAACTCTAAAAGTAATAAAGTATACTTTTTATATATTACTAAGCTTTACTATACCTTTTTTAGTTTAATTACTAGAGAAGGCGCTAGTAAGAGTAAGCTTAAAGTACTTAAAGTACTTATTATATAAATTACCTAGTTAGTATAAGTAACTACTTATAATAGCACTTTATATAATAAAGATTATTATAAGTAACTACTTACTTATTACTATAGTATACTTAAATACTTTATTACTATTTTCTATTTACTTATTACCTTTAGTAGCCTTTATATATAATTATATAGTAATATAGTAAATTTATCTTTTTATTATAATTTATAGCTATAATACTTTATTAATACTAATTATAGTAATAACTAATACTAAGTTAGTTATAAGTATAATAGTTAATATAAATATAAGATAGACCTCTAAAAATAATAAGGCTATTTATAAAGCCCTTTATAGTTAGCTAGTAGTAAAGTACTACCCTATAGTAATTTATTTAAAAGGTACTTTATTTATAATAAATTAAGCTATTAGCTAACTAAGTATATAAAATAGAAGTAATAAGCCTCCTTTATATAGTATAAAAGTACCTACTTTATATAGGCTTTATAGGCTATCTTTAGTTACTTTCTTATTAACTATAAGGATAATAAGCTAATTTACCTTAAACAAGTAAGTAATAATAGTAAAGTCTATTTATTAAATATTAAAAGCTATAAATCTACTATATGTTTTACTATTACTATATACTTTAGTAAGTAGTTAATTAATAGCCTATTAACTTATAAGAAGTTATATAACTAAGTAACTCTTTTTACTATTACTTATAAAGATCTATATAAGGAGGTACTACCTAATATAACTATGAAAAGTAGTAATATCTTTATATTTAATAACTGTTACTTTATATTCACTCTTTAAAGTATTATACTTAATACTAGTATAACTAAAGGATTTATAGCTAGCTAATAGTAGTACTTTACTTTTAAAAAACACCTTAGTAAGAAGATCTTATAAATACTATTTATACTAATAAAGTAGTAATTTAATTTAGTAGTAAAGATTATTCAAAATCCCTTAGTATAATCTATATAATTATAATAACTAGTAAGCTTATGTTTTATATACTAATAAATAATACTTTATTTATTTTTTACTAGTAAGATATAAATTACTATAGTATAAAGTTTAATAATCTTACTAATTAGCTTATTAAAGATAAGATTATTATACTTATTACCTAAAGGTAAGGCTATATATAAACACTTTTAGATTTACTTAAAAGTACTATTATAAAGTAGTACCTAATAAATAGTAAATTCTACTAGACTTACTAAAGGTTTAGCTACTTATAAGTAAATTACCTCTATAAGCTTCTTAAGTAAGTAGGTAAATTAACCTTCCTTACTACACTTAAGGAGATTAATAAGTATTACTATTACTACTATCTTAATATAAAGACACCTAGTGTTATAACCTAATAAGGTATAGGCTATATTACCTTATCTAACAGGCAGACAGCAGGCAGTAGTAGTATTTATATAGACAAGATATAAGAAGAATAAATAACTCCTTAAGATAAAAGAGCTATGGTATAAGTTATATAACTATAAGTATAAGATAAAATAAGGAATAAGTGCTTATTTATAAGTAAGATAAGCACTTAGTAAATACCTAAGTAAGCGCTTATATAACTTTTAAACTATTAGTTAGTAAGGTAGTTTAGGGAATAGCTAGGACTTATATATAGAATAGACTTAGATATATATAAGGATAGACTTATATAGCTTTTTAGTAATTAACTTATAATATATTCTCTAAATATCTTTTAGTATTTAACCTTAGTAATTTAATTAATAAGAAGCTATATAAGCTACTTTATAATCCTAAGCCTTAACTAATTACTAAGTAATTAATAAGATAATAAGAAAAATAAATACTATTAACTAAGTACTAACTTTTACTTACTATTAGTAGAAACCTTACTATTTAGAAACTAGCTATAATACTTTAATTACTTTTATTAAGTAAGTTAACCTTAATACTTACCTAATAGTATTTTATAATATATACACTTAAGATAACTTTAACTTCTTTTAGCTTTAGAAAGAACCTAACTACCCTAACTAGAAGTCTAAATAAAGAAATAAAAAGTATTAAAAAATCTAATAATAAGGTAGACTTTACTTAAGGGATATATAATAGGATTTAGTAGTATATAAAGTAAAATAATAGTAATATAGCTTATATATAAGCTATAATTAATAATATGAGTAAGAAACTAAATACTAAAAACCTTAAAGTTAGCTAGGTATAAGGTATAATCTATAACACTATTACCTAACTAAAGGCTAAAATAGCTAAGGTTAAAAACTAAATAAAGAAGTTACTACCTTTAGAAGTACTATAAATATTATTACTACCTTAGTTAATAAATATAATAAGCTTAAACTTAACTTACTTAAAACTTATAATAAAACTAGTAAATAGCTAAAAAGACTTTTAATTTAAGTTTATACTTATTAGACTTTTTATACTACTAACTTTAAAAGTAAGACTAAATAAGTTATTTATATAAGAACCTTTTTATAAAAAAAGCACTTTTTTAGTATAAACCCTATTTAAAAAGATTTCTTAAGTATAATAATAACCTTACTATATACTTTTATAAGATATAAAATATCTTTAGAAGTATAACTAGCTTTATAAAAGCCTTATAGTTACTATTTTAGGATTTTAATAAGAAGTAATAAGCTAAATAAGACCTAGCTAGCTTATAATAAACTAGGTTAGCCTCTTACTATAAAGCTAAATTCTAATAATTAGCTACTTAACCTAATATTACTTAAGAATTACTAATCTTTACTTTTTACTAAGGACTTAAAGATAATATTAAAAATAAACTTATTAAGGTTATTAACTTACCTAAAGACTTCTTATTTTATATTAAACTTATTACTAAAATTAATATATAACTTTTAAAGTAATATAGAAAATAAGGAAAAACCTTATAACTTAGTACTAATATAAGTAAGAAGTACGCTAAAGGACCTAAATAGCTATACTAGTAAAATAAAAAATAGAATAACTAGTAGTAATTATATAATAATTATCTAAGTACTACTTAAAGATAATATATAAAATCTATAAATATTAGTATTACTAAGAAATAAGACTAGTAACTAGTATAAGACGTTTATACTATTAAGTGCTATAATTATAAAGAAATAAGACACTTTATATAAGGCTATAAATAACTAAGAAGACTATAAAATAAGAACCTACCTAAGTATATATAAAAAGCTAGTATAGCTTAAAAGAAAACTCCTTATAAATAACTCTTATAAACTACTTACTATAATAATAACTACCTTATTTATAAAGATAGTAAGAGAAAAATAGGATAGTACCTAAGAAAGCCTAAGGACACTACTAAGGCAGCCTAATAGAAATAGTTTATAATAATTAATATAACAGAATTCTAGAACTAAATTAAGGTTAAAGAAATAATAAAAACTATAATAAAAAGACTATATAATACTACTTTAAAAAGAACTACTAGTGTTATAACCTAGGCTAGTAAGCCTATAGATATCTAGTAAATTAACTAATAAACTATAGTAATTACTTACTAATATAGTAATAAAAGAATAAACTAAGAATAGCTAAAACTAAGATATTATTATAAGACTTATAAAGACTTATAATTAGCTAAAAACTTAATAACCTAATACACTTTATATTAAGTAAATAAGACTAGTAAAAAATAGCTAAAATAATAAATAGCTATTTAAGAAGACTATAAATAATTAAGGGTACTTAAAGAAAACTACTTATAAGAAGTTACTAAAACTATTAAAGTAGCTAGGAAGTAATAAACCTAAGAAGTTAAGGACTTTAAGGTATAAAACTAATAACTTATTATTAGACTAATCTAGATATAAAATACTATAGAAGATAAAAAGAATTAACTATATATAAAGATAACCTTAAACACTTTCAATAAATAGTTATAGTATTATATTAAAGTATAAAGTAACTACTAAAAATAATAGTAATAAAAGTAAGACTTTAAATAAACTATATATAAAGCTACTAATTTTAGTATATAAGTAGCTAAGATTATTACTATAAGTAGAAAAGCTATTACTTACTAAATAAAAATATAATAAATTACCTTAGACGTTATAAATAAAGATATTTAATAACTACTATATAAGTATAATAAATAAATTATTTATAATATAATTAAGACTATAGGGTTACTATATAATAAGCTATATTAATTTAAATAATGAGTTAAGTATTAAATAAATCTTAAGAAAAAGCTTTATATAATAGTAAAAATTTACTTTTAACTAAACTAACTACTAGTATAAAACTTTATTAGCTAAGAACTTATAAGTAGCCTTAATATACTTAAACTTACTCAAGAATTATAAATAAAAGTATATATAACCTTAAGATAAGCTAAGATACTAGTAGTTAGTAAAAGAAAACTAGGATTTCTATAACCTAGACTTAGGTTCTAAGAACTAACCCCTTAAGAAACTGTTATAGTATAAACACCTAATTTTAATAAAATAAAAACTAGTAGTAAAAAAGAAAGTAATAAAGAACTTGCTTACTATAAACCTATTCTACTTAGTAAAATAAAATAAAAAGTAGTAAAATAACTAATAGAATTAACTTAAGTAAACTTAATTATAATTAAATAAACTAAAAAGAAAACTTAATATATTTAATAATAAGCTAATAATATAGTATTATTATTACTACTTATAAATAATATAAAGACTAAAGATAATAAACTTTATATTTTATAAACTAATATAATATATATACTTACTAAGGCGTATAACTATATATTTTAAAAAGTTTTATAAGAAACTTATAAGTAGACTCTCTACTTCTATAGAACTAAAAATATTAATATTAAAGGAGAACCTATTATCTTAAACTAAAAAAGCCCTAGGTTTAGAGATTATAAACACCTAGCCTTAGAATACTTACTATATAAAAAAGTATTCTAAATAAACTATATTTAAAATAAATATAGTATATATAAAGTAGCTAAAGGAATTAATACCTTTTATCCTTAGAGGATAAATAATATAGTAGTACTATAATATTATATAAATAAAGAACTATAGCACTAAAGAGTTAAAGAATATAAGAGATAAAATATTTATCTTAAACTATACTTATAATACTTAGTAGTATAT
>NW_007361220.1:0-17200 GCF_000149035.1 Colletotrichum graminicola M1.001
GTTAGTAAAGGCCTAGTGATTTATGTCTATATACATAAGCCTTATTACTTTACAAGAGATAATTCTTAACTATAAAAAGCACCTTACTTTATATACTAATTTACTATTAATTAGTAATTATTTACTGTTTACCTTTCTTTTGTAATAAGCTTTTAAAGCTTACTAACTTTCTGTTTTTTATATATACTTTCCTTATTTTTTATAAGTTATTCTATTTTACTAATATAATAGCCTTTACTACCTTTAAGCTTATAATAAGCCTTTTCTTTTTTAAGTTTTTATTTAACTATAAGTCTCTATAGTTACCTATACTACTAGTAGTAAATCCTCTAATAAACATATCTATCTTTTAGTAATAGCTAAAGGAAACGCCTATAACTAAGAGGTAATTAGGCTAATAAAAGGTAATTATATGTAAGTTATTAAGATAAGTAACTATAATAAGCTAGTATGTAGTGCCTATAGTATAGCTAAAGCCTTAAAAGTAAAAGAAAATTACCTTAAATATATACTACTACCTAATATTACTAAGTAAGTAAAGGTAAGACAAGGGTTACGTAGAAACCACAGTAGGACCTTAGTAATACGTTAGTAACTACTTACCTATTTAGTCTAGGCTAGAGGGGGAAAATCCTAAACTCTCTAGCTAAAAGTCTAGTTAATAGAATAGACCTAGCTCTATACCCTTCCTAGTTAAGGCACTTAGCTACGTACCTTTATAATTCTTTTAGCTCTATAGACTAAAAAGACTAGTATAAGATAAAATATTAGCCTGTAATTCTAATAGTAAATAGTTAGTAATATTAAGGTAAAATAAAAGCTTAAATAAACTATAAGTATTTATAAAAAGAACTATAGCTATATAAGTAAATAATATAGCTACTTAATAAAGAACGCTATATATTTATAATAATAACCTAAATAACTTAGTATAAGATAAGTAAGAATTACTAAGTATAAAGCAGCCTAAGGTATAGACTTTTTCTAGTAAAAGGAATTAAGAGGCTATACCTAAAGGTAAATATATAGTAAAAGATTAGTATTACCTCTTAATAGGCCTTACTATATATCTTTAAGACTAAATCAAGCCCTGGGTAATCGTCTTTCTTCATACGAGGGTAAGGGACTCAATTCGTATGTCGTCTCCCTAATAGCGTGCAGCTGTCCTATTCCGGATAGGAGGACTGAGAAACTGAATAAGTGTCAAAAGGAAAACATCGTCGAACCAACCTATGCTGCAATACACGAAAGTCATGCAGGCTCCGTGGGTGGTGTTTGTTGCGTCGCTGACATGCGCAATTGGGACCATATCCGCTAGGGGTGGCAAGAAGTGAGGCTGCAGGCATAAGGGACCGGCGCCGTAATGTAGCCGTATTTATCGGGATAGATTCCGCGCACGGGTAGTTCTTCAGTGGGTAGGATTGACAAGGGCCGTCGAACCATATCGGGAAGTTAACAATGTAACTCTACCCCAGAGAGACGGAGGATTCGCATCCGGCGTGACGGCAGAATGGAACATACGCCCTTTCAGCGGGAATCGTCGGAGGCGGCAAGCCCAATAGAGAGTACATCCCTCTCGCTTCTGTATTCGATGGAACAGCTTTAGATTTCTGGGACTACAGCTCTTCCATGTGCAAAAAAAAAAAGTTAAAAGACTTCTTAATAATCTTTTTTACTAAATAAAATATAATCTATTATACGCTAGGTAATAAAGTTAAGAATAGCTATAACTAGGTATATAACTTCTTCTTTAGGCTACCCCTAAGGTTATAAAAAGAAATAATTTAATAAAATATTAAGATAAAAACACTAAGAATAATAGCTTAGGAAGTAGGAAGATACTAAGACCTAAATAATAAATTATATAGTAAAGTGTTATAAAATAATTTATAAAAACGCCTAAAGGAAGAAATAAAGTATAAGTTAAGATAGCTATTTTTCTAGAGGTTAACCCCCTAACCTAATATAAGGGGCCTATTAACCTTAGGCTAGAGCCCTAGGTTTACACCTTAGGGATGATCTAAAGGCTAATGTAAGGGAAGTAACTAATTAGTAAGTACCTTATAATATATAAAGCTATAACTACTAGTTATATATTATAACTATAAGAAGCTAGGCTATTACTTAAATAAGTATAAAAGCCTTAGGAATAGTAGTACTATACTAATAGCTTAGTAACCTAATTTTAAAAAAGCCTTTATTAATATAATTATAATAAAGAATAAGGTTACTAAGCTAAATAATTTTAAAACTAAATTAAGGTAAGTAATATTTTAGATTATACTATACTTATAACTACTATACTAATTAAAGAAATAATAAGAAGATAAGTAATTATTTCATAAAGGCATACTAAGTATATAGTAAGTATTAATATAGATATATACTTCTACATTAATTTAATTAGTATATAGCTAGTTAAGCTACTAGGCTTATAATAAGTAGATATATAACATCTAACCCTCTTTAGGTTTAATAGAAGTAAAAAGAAGCCTAAAGCTATATACTAGGTAACCTTTTTCCTACTAGATTCTAAGGGCTAGCTATAGAAAATTTAGTAAATTTTTACTAAAGTTATAAAGCTAAAGGGCGCTATAGACCTCCTTTTCTTATAAGTATTTATAAGAAAAGAAGGTATTATTATAAATACTTAAATAAACTAATAGGAGTATAATTATATATTTATTACTAACCTTAAGTAAATCCTATAAGAAATTATAAAAAACTATAAGTAAGTATATATAGTATATATTTATAGTACTACTATAGAAAATAAACCCCTTATAATTTCTCTAGAGGAAAAAAATAAAAGTAGTAATAATAAGTTACTAATACCTCTAGAATTAGTATTAGAATAAGAAGTATTTAATAAATAGGTAGTAAAAATAATTAACCTCCTCTTAAAAGTAAAGTATAATATTAATTTATATAATAAAAAGAAACCCCTATATAGACCTATGTACCTCTTAAACTAAAAGTAACTAGAAAAGGTTTATAAATATATTACTAAGAACTAAGTAAATAGTTATATCTAACTATTAGTTAGTAAAGTAGGCATACTAATTCTCTTTATTCTAAAGAAAAATAGTACTTTATGCCTTTAAATAGACTATTAAGGTCTAAATAAGATTATAGTAAAAAACAGATACCCTCTACCCCTTATTAGTAAGCTCTTAAAGAGGCTTTATAAAGCTTAGTAGATCTAGAAGGTTAATCTATAAGATATATATTACTATATTTATATTAAAGCTTTAGATTACTAGAAGATAGTAATCTAGATATAATATAGTTACTTTAAGTATATAGTTATACTATTTAGCCTTATAAATATACTTATAACGTTTTAGGTATATATTTACTAAACACTTGGTAAGCTACTTAATATATATTATATTATATATATATAAATAATATTATAGTCTACTTAGATATAAGGGAGTAGTACACTAAGGACCTTCTTAAGGTCTTTATAAAGCTATAAAAAGTATAACTATTTATAAGATTAAGTAAATATACCTTTTATATATAGAGAATAAAATTCCTTAGCTATATAACTATACTTAAAAGTATATTAATAAATAAGAAATAAGTATAAGCTATTACTAAATAGAAGCTACTAGGTAATTTTAAGGAAGTTTAAGTCTTCTTAGGATTCTATAACTTCTACTATAAGTTTATTATAAAATACTTAGGTATAGTAGCCTTAATAATATTACTTTTAGAAAGAAGTAAGAATAAGAGGAGATAAGGCTTTTTTAAATAGACTTTAGAAGTATAAATAGTATTTAAAGCCTTAAAGGTTACTTTCTATATAGTAACTATTTTATAATATTAGGACCTTATAGAAGACATAAGGGTTAAGACTAATACGTCTTAAAAAGCTATTTTAGGTATTTTAATTAATTAGGGGTTTTCTTTATAATAAGATAATATATAAGACATAGCTAAGTAAGTCTTTAATAAATATAATAAAATATATATTAGGCCTTAATAGGTAAGAAACTTTATATAATAGCCCTAATTAAAAATATAATTTTAATATTAAATTAACTATTAGAAGACCTTAGCTAAAGATCTTAAAATTATATAAAGCTAGTTTATACTTATATAGTATATAATTATAAAGTATAAAATGTAATTATAGTATTTCTAATTTTAATAAAACTAAGTGCTTAATAGAAATATTATTATATATAAAGGTTATTATAACGTTTAATTATAAGAAAAGGCCTTATATAAAGTAATATAGTAGTTAAAAATAAGTTTTTATTATTTAAGGTATATATATTAAGAGCTAAGTAATATCTTTCTATATTATTATAAAAAATAAATATTACTTTTTTTTTAACTACTGTACATTTCAAAACAGGATGTCTTACTTTTTCGTGTGCAGTATAGCACCTATAGGAACGCTAGATATAATATATAAACGTGCTAGTTTAATAAAGAAATATCTAAAGAATAGGATTCTATATAGTTTAAATTAATTTATTATTTTATAGTTACTTCTTAGTTATATTTATAAGGTAGCTGTAATTAGGTAGCGCGCTTACTTATCTAGCGCACTTACTTATTATATACGTTATATTTTACTTATTATATAAGCTTTAGCTCTTTAATATAAGTTATTTTAGCTTATTAAGGCTCTTATATTATAAAGGAATTCAAAAGATAATATAAATATAAATTTGATATATTATAAAGAATAACTTTATTCTTATCTTTAAAGTAATATTCTTTACTTTAATAAAAAAAAGGAATATATAACCTAGCTTTAAATAGGCTAGCCTTATACTTCTTAATCTTAAAGTAGTTATTTTTTACTTAAGTTTTAAGCTAAATATACTAATACTTACTAGCTTATATCTTACTAGCTTAGGCTTATAAGACCTAGAATTACAAACTATAATATTAAAAAATATATAAAGTATTAATTTACTAAAAAAAAGACTCTAAAGATATTAAAAAAGCTTATGAATACTAATATATAAAGTAATTAACCTTTAAGTAAAAGGCATTAATAAGTTAGTATATAGGCTTACCTTTATTAAGGCTAAGAACTTTAGACTTTATATAAGAATAAATATACTAAGTAAGTATTAAAAAGCTAAAAAGACCTAACTATATCTGAAAAGGCTACTTAATATAGCTAAAGAAAAGACGTTATAAAGAGAAAAAGAAGGTATTAAAGCTAGAGATAAGAAAACATCCTAAAAGGAGGGTTATATAAAAGGTAGTAAACTAAATATATAATAATATAGTAACTATTAAAGGACTAAGTATAACATATAAACCTATAAGGTAGTTTAAAGTAGTAATAAAAAAGATAGTAATAACTAGTTTTAATTAATTTTATATATTATAGCTTAATTAAATTATAAGAATAATTAAAAGTTAGAAGTAAGTATATAACTAACTATAATTAATAGCTTATTATATAAGTATATTAATATAGTAGGATAAGGCTAAGTTTATATATAATAATAGTGAAGACTTTATTATTTAAGTATTTTTCTTTCTAGTACTATATAGGTATTACCTAGAAAGTATAAAATATACGCCTAGCTATAAAGTTATAGTATAAAAGGTAAAAAAGTAAGTTAAGAGAATTACTACTATTAAGAAATAAATAATAAAGATATATAAAAAAGCTATAAAGTTATAGGCTATTTATTATAACTAAAGGTATTAAGAGAAAGAATTCTATTACAAAGAAGTTATTAAGCTATTAATAAAGAATATATACTTTAAAAACAAACGACTAGTATAATAATTTATTAAACTTATAATTAAAGAAAAAGTTAATAGCAAACAATATTATATTTACCTTTTTAAACTATATAAATAATAACATAATATATTCTTAGGTTTACTACTTAGGCTATAAAGAAGTAAGTAATAACTTACTAATACACTAATAAAGCTTTAAAAACTAGAACTAAAAGACTATATATAAAATATAAAAGAGATTATTATATACTAAAGTAGTAAAAATAACCTTTGATACCTAGTTAGATTAGCTAAGTAGCCTATAAAATATAATACATAAGAACTACTAAGCTATCTTAAAGATATATAAGAAATAGTTAGAAAGTATAAAAAATAGAGAAAATGGCTTTATATAAAGCAAAATATATAAACTATTATT
The DNA here is from genome assembly GCF_000149035.1 of Colletotrichum graminicola M1.001. Classification (NCBI taxonomy): domain Eukaryota; kingdom Fungi; phylum Ascomycota; class Sordariomycetes; order Glomerellales; family Glomerellaceae; genus Colletotrichum; species Colletotrichum graminicola. Next base: position 6,149 of record NW_007361220.1, read on the forward strand.
AGTAATTATTTACTAAATATATATTTCTTATAAAGCTACTTAAAGACCTTTTTATTTATACTAAATACTATAAAGAAGTCCTAAAGAAAAAGAATTAATAGTATAAACTTATTACTAAAAAGTTAGTAAAGTAACCATACTTAAGTATATTAATATATTACATTACTAGTATAAAAAGTATTAAAGGTATTAATAAGAAGTACCTTATACTTATTAAAGGTAATAAACTTCTTATTAGTAAATACTATAGTATTAATACCTTTACCCTTAGAAGTAGCTTCTTAATACTAAAGTAAAATATAGTTTACTTTATACTTAGTAATCTTTTAGTGAATAAATATAATAAAATCTAATTTACTAGTAAAAGAAATATTAAAAGTAGCCTAAGTATTAGTAGCCTTCTTAGTTACCTAGGTATCTATTACTATATAGTTACTACTCAAGAAGCTAAAGGTAGTACTTTTATTAAGGCTTACAAAAAGACTAAAAAGCTATATAAAGTACTTCTAGTTAAGCTCTTTACTAAAGAAGATAGCTTTTTACTTAGTACTAGTTATAGTAGTATTAAGTATTTATAAAGTACTTACTTTTAAGCCTTAAAAGGCTTATAACTAAGTATGCTAAGCCTTATAGTGTTATAAGTAAGTATTAAAAGCTTATTACTAAGGCTATAAAGAGTAATATAAGTAAAATAAAGTATAGAGTTTTTACTAAGCTTTTAGTAATACTTATAATAATAAATATTTATAAAAAAAAACTTAAGGTTATTAAAGTAAGTATATTTATTAAACTTTAAAAGTATTTTATGTTTACTACTAAAAATATAACTAGTCTAAAGGGTATAGTACTTAATTAGAGTTATAGTATTATAGCTATAACTAATAAAAGTAGTATTATAAACAGTAATGATATATAAGAGGATATCATTAGCTAAATACTTATCAACTAGTTAGTAAAACTTCTTAAACTTAGGGAATAGATTAATATACTTAATCTTATTACCTAGAATAATATAGGTATTATACTTCTTAAGGCTCTTTATTACTAACTTAAAGGTAAAAGCTAAGCTATTTTTATAGAAGTAGGTAAGCTAAAGTATATAAAAGTAAAAATATATTTTATCTTCATTTAAAGTATTAAAAAGGACAAAAAAAGAAGGTTAGTTATAAAATAGTTACTAAAGATATACTAAAATATACTAAGATCTAAATTATAAAAGCTATATACTCTTAAAAGAAAGTAAGCTCCTAAAGAGTTACCTACTTAAAGTAAACTTTATAACTACTTACTAATAAGTTAGTAATATAATTACTAATATACTTTTATATAAGGAAGTAATAAGTAAAGATAAGAATAATATAACTATAGTTAGTAAGGCTAAAAACACTAGTAGCTTTATTTTTATAATAATATATTATTATATTTTAGTTATACTAGGTAGTAGCAAAAAGCTCTTAGAGAACCTCGACCTGTATTGATAATTATAATAACTTACTAATGAAATAGTAATATACTGTAAAATATTTCTTTATTAACTTAGTACAGAATATACTTAGTAATATAGTAGCTAGTAGTATAGATAAGGCTATTAATATTATAATATATACTAAATAAGTAGTAGATATAAAGAGTATCTTTATAAAGAATATAAAAGGCTTTATAAAAATTATAGTTATACTTAATAACTATTTATATATGGGAAATAATAGATTCTATAGCAGTATTTAAGTAAGAACTAGGTAAGTAAAATCAAGATTAGAATTAAAAAGAAATAAAAAAGATAAAAGGTATAAAGGTATAAAAGTCAAAATATTATGATATAAAGTTATAATGTTAAAAAGTTATAGAAAGGTTACTAAGTTATAAGAAGAAGAGAAAAAAAGTATAAATAGCTTGTAATAAAGAGAAAACTTTTTACTTAAGTAACTAATAAGTAAAAGAAAATAAGCTATATTGCTAGTTAATATATTTACCTCTATATAACTATTTTTCTGTTTAATAACCTAACTTAGTAACTATTTACTAGTAGATTTCTCAATATAATGTAAAGTATATTTATATAATAAATAATAATAACAAAAGTAACTAGACTAAGATAGTAAAAAAGTTATTTTTAGTAATAACAAGAAATAAAGTAATTATACGCTAAAGAAAAGGATTATATCTTATTATTATTTTTAGTATTAAAGAATATTATATAGTAACTTCAAAATAAAGATATATAGAAAGGAAATTAATTATAATAGGATTTATAATAGTAGTTAAAGGTCTTAGTAACTAATTACTAAGCCTCTAGTAACTTTACCTTACTATAGAGTTATTATAGTAGAGGCCTAACAAGGAAAAGGCTTTACAAGCTTAAGCCTTATAATACACTAATACCTAATATTAAGCCCTACTTAGTTAAGTACTTATAGCTAATATCTTATATTTATACTAGAAGTACTTAAGTTATACTAATTATAAATATAAAAAAAGAATAAGGAATTATTCTATAAAGATATACTTAATACTTAGTATATATTAATATAAATATATAATTATGAATAAATATAGTTTATACTAGGTAAGCTAAATTACTTAAGCTATAGAATATAAATATAAAATACTTAACCTTATTTATATTTAATAAAAATAAAAAGAATTAATAGCTATATACTAGATTACTCTCTTTCTTTTTAGATTTAAGAGGTAAACTATAGAAGGTATAGCAACCTTATTTAAAAGTATTATAGCTAAAAGGCAGTATAAATATTCTTTATTTAATATATTAATAACTAAAAAATATATTATTATATATACTACTAAGTCTTTACTAGGGACTAAGTATATTCCTAACCTAAAGAAAGGTGAAAACTATTTATATAGTCTTATTTATTTACTTATCTAGTAATAGCTAGAATATCTTGAAGACTATTTTACTAAGAAGTTAGTAATATAGTTATATTTAGCTCTTAGTTAGTAAAGTAAGTATATAAAACTATTTATATACTAGAAAGGAATAGTACTTACTAGTTATATATAGACTATAAAGACCTAAATAAGGTAACTATAAAGAGTAAATACCTTTTACTTTTTTATAATAAGCTTTAAAATAGACTTTATAAAATAAATAGATTTCTAAAGTTAATTTAAAAGATATATACTATTTCTTTATTTAAATCTTAGGTTACTAAAATACAGTATTTGAGATAAAATATAGTTACTTTTTGTATATAGTTATACTATTTAAACTTACTAATAGATTAGAAAGGTTTTAGGTATATATTTACTAAACACTTAGTAAGTTACTTGATATATATTATACTTTATATATAGATAGTATCATTATTAATTTAATTGTAAAGAAGGCATATAGTAAATAGGTTTAAAAGGTCTTAGTAAAACTATATAAACTTTAATTATTTATAAAGCTAAGTAAATACTATATTTATATATAAAATGCTATATTCTAAGGCTATATAATTATAACTAAAAGTATACCTATAGGGAAAAAGTAGCTATAAGTAGTTACTAGGTAAGTACTACTAATATTCTTCTAAGAAGTATAGGTATTTCTAAGACTTTATAACTTTTATTAAAGTTTATTCTTAAATATTTAGGAATTATAAATTTAATAATATTGCTATTAAAAGGTAATAAAGTTAGAACAAAGTTAAGGTATTTATAGTGAACCCTAGATATATGAGTAAGGTTAAATATATTATAGATTACCTTTAATTTAAATACTATTCTATAACATTAGAGTCTAATATAATATATACTTATTAAAACTAATATATCTTAAAAAGTAACACTAAAAACTTTATTTTAACATCTAAAAACTATATTTAATAAAATCAAAGCTAAATATTAAAGATACTAAAAGTAAGTAGTAAAGCCTTAAAAAGTAAGTATAAAATAAGAAAAGGTATTATATAAATATATAAAAGACTATATTTTATAAAGAAAAGTTAATAACTATATTTAGGATATTATTTTAGTTAGTAATTACTTACTTATACTATAGTAGTTTTATAATAAGATATATAAAGGTAAATAAGATTATAAAGCTTATTATATAGCTTTTCATTAGCTTTATATCCTAGAAGATATAGAAGACTATATTAGTTATAAACTTTACTAGGGAATCTATATCTCTAGATATAAGCTATATAAATATTTATAAGTACTACTAATAATAGCTTACTTCTTCAAGAGAATTAATATAAACTTTATTATAATATTACGTATTTAGAAACATAGTATAAAATACAATAGTACTTATATATTTTTAACTATAAAATAAAGTTAATAGTATTTTCCTTAACTTAAATAGCCTTTTATATAGTATAATAAACTTAAGTTACTTATAAGTAAGTAAAGTATTAATTTAAAGCCTTCTAAGGTATAGTTACTAATTATAATAAGATACTAACAGACTAATTTTAAAAAAGGTTTATAATAAATAAATAACTAATTACTAACCATTTACTATATAATACTTATAAATAAGTAAATAATAAAGGTAAACTTATTAAACCTTAAAAAAGTATTTATAAGTATATACTACTATATTAGTAAGTAAATAAGCTATATAATCACTTAAAGCTATCTATAAGACTAATAAAAGTAAGGAGTTAAAGAAGTAAAATAAGGCAAATAGGTTAAAAGGTAGCTTTATTATTACAAAGTATATAAGTAATAATTATTCTAAATATTCTAGGTAGGAGAAACCCTCTTCTTATATAACTAGAATCCTTTAGATAAATAATAATCCTTTTCTTAGGATATTAATTATACTTTAACTAGAAACAATCCTAAAGCCTAGATTTAATACATCTAGTTTGATTTTTAGAGTTTAAATTATTAAGGTGTAAATAACCTTTAGAATAAGGTTATAGATTTCTAGGATCTAGTTCTAAATAAAACCTTAATAAATAGGTTTTATTCTTTTAAGGTTATATTAATGGTTTAAAGTTATTTTAGCTTATTAAAAGTTATAATAAGCTTTAAAGGTTATTTTAAACCTTTTAGATTTTTTTAACTTATTAATTTAGATTACTACTTTTAGTAATAGTAGCGAACTTCTAGAATTCTTAGAAATCTATTATCTTAGTTAATTAGAAAATAGTTACCTTATAGTAACTATAGTACTTTTAGTATAGTAATAGTAATGTAGTAGTAGTAGTAGTATATTACTATACTTATACTAACTTTAAGTAAATCTTATAAGAAATTATAAGAAGCTATAAATAAGTATATATAGTACATATTTATAGCATTATAGTAGAAAATAAACCTTTTATAATTTCCTTAATAAAACAAAATAAAAGTAATAATAATAAGCTACTATTACATTTAAAATTAGTATTATAATAAGAAGTACTTAATAAATAGGTAGTAAAAATAATTAACCTCTTCTTAAGAGTAAAGTATACTATTAACTTATATAATAAAAAGAAACCCTTAAATAAACCTATTTATTTCTTAAACTAAAAGTAACTAAAAAAGGTTTATAAATATATTACTAAGAACCTAGTTAATAGTTATATCTAGCTATTAGTTAGTAAGGTAGGCATACTAACTCTTTTTATTCTAAAGGACAATAGCACTTTATAGCTTTATATAAACTGTTAAGGTCTAAATAAGATTATAATAAAAATGAAATACCTTTTACCTCTTATTAGTAAGCTCTTAAAGAGGCTTTATAAAGCTAAATAGATTTCTAAGGTTAACTTATAAGATATATGTTACTATATTTATATTAAAGCTTTAAATTACTAGAAGATAGTATTTTAGGTAAGATATAGTTATAATAAGTATATAGTTATACTATTTGGCCTTATAAATATACCTATAATAGTTTAAGTATATATTTACTAAACAATTAGTAAACTACTTAATTTATATTATATTATATATATAAATAATATTGTAATCTACTTAAATATAAAGAAATAGTATACTAAGAACCTTCTTAAAGTCCTTATAAAGCTATAAAAGGTATAACTATTTATAAAATTAAGTAAGAATAGCTTTTATATATAAGGAATAAAATTTCTTAGTAGTATAATTATACTTAAAGATATATTAATAAATAAAAAAATATATAAGCTATTACTAAATAAAAGCTACTAGCTAACTTTAAAGAAGTTTAAGTCTTCTTAGGATTTTATAACCTTTACTATAAGTTTATCTTAAAATACTAAGGTATAATAGCCTGAATAATATTACTTTTAAAAATAAGTAAGAATAAAAGGAAATAAGGCCTTTTTAAATAGACTTTAAAAGTATAAATAGCGTTTAAAGCCTTAAAGGTTACCTTCTATTTAGTAACTATTTTATAATATTAAGACCTTATATAAGATATAAAGGTTAAAACTAATATATTATAAGAAGCTATTTTAAGTATTTTATCTTAGCTTTTAAAAGGTTATTAGTAACTAGTTACTTACTTCTTATAAAAGCTAACTAATATAAAATAAAAATACGCTAGTAGGTAGTAAGAGCTCCTTATAATTATTAAAAGCCTTCAATACTAAGTATACTATTTATAAGGCTTATTTAAGGTATTTATAGTACTAATAGATTATAAAGCCTTGAAAAAAGTAATTAATACCTTAGTATAAGACTTTTATAAAAGGCTAATTAAATAAGTATATAAGCTGTTAGTATTTAATTTTAAAATTTAGTACTATTTAGAAGTAACTAACCTAGTAAATAATCTATATAAAAGACTAGACTAAATAAAAAGAGAGGTAGTATATAATAATATACTTTTTACTTTAATAAAGAAATTAAGAGTAGCTTATAGAATATTACTAGAATCTTACTAAACTATTATATTACTTAAAGAAAATAGTAAAATAAGTATAGTATTTATTTAGGCTTTTAAAGCTATACTAAAAAAAAAGTTTTCACTATAAAGCTTTAGTTAAATTATAAAATCCTTAGGAAAACTTATATTTATTTTGGCTAAAGAGACTTATAGCTATATAAGCTAAGAAAAATTATAAAATACTTAGTAAAACCTTAATAATAGAGAGAAAATATTAAAAGCTAAAGTTATTATACTAAAATAGTATATCTTATATATAGTTATTATAAAGTTAAGAAGGTATAAAATAGTAATTCCTTAATAGCTAATAAAAGACTTAAAAGAATTAGTTAGAGGACTATAGGCTAATAACTAAGAATACTAGAAATAAGTAGTAAAGGCTTATAAACTAGCTAGAGAATAAAAAGGTTACTATTTAAATAAATAAAAGACCTTATTTTATAAGGAGAGACTAATAATCCTTTTAAATATATTATTATAATTAGTAGTTATTTACTTATACTATAATAAGATATATAGGTATAAATAAAATAACTAAGCTAATTATAAGGTAATTCTATTAGCTTTAAATTCTAAAGGACAAATAGAACTATATTAGCTCTTATAAGACCTACTAGGAAATATAAATCCCTAGGTATAAGGTATATAAAACGTTATAACTACTTTTAATACTTACCTACCCTTTTAAGGAGATTAGTATAGACTTTACTATAAGACTATTACTAAGCCTTTAATATAGTAGTAGTAAGTATAATAGTATTTTAGTAATTATATATTTTATAATAAAGTTTATACTATTTATACTAACCTAAAAAACTATTACTATAGCTTAGTTAGCTTAAATTTTATATAAGTAAGTAAAATATTATATTAATACCTCTAAAGGTATTATTAGTAACTATAATAAGATAATAATAAGCTAATTCTAAAAAGAGTTTATAAAAAAAAAGGTAATTTATTACTAACTATTTATTACATACTATTCTTAAATAGATAAATAGTTAAAGTAAATATACTAAACACTAGAAAGATACTAATAAATATATACTAAAAGATTATTAAGTAAATAAGTAATATAACTACTAAAGGTGGTATTTATATATAATAATAGTTAGTGCTTTACTACTAGCCTTTTACTAATAAAAGTATTATATAGTTATAACCCCTAGTATATAAATTATATATTATTAATACTAAAAGTAAAAGTCTAAAGTATATAAAAGTAAATAAACTATGTTATAGAACTTTATACTAAGGAATAACTATACTAGTAAAAGGCTATTAAATTATAAGTAAAAAGATATAATAAACACTATATACTAAAAGAATACTCTTATAAAGAGATTATTAGTCTATTAATAAAACGTTTTAGGTTTAATAATAAATAGTTAGTATTATAATGTTTTTATATTATTATAGTAAAATAAATTAGGTTATAAGTACACTAAGTATATCTTCTAGAATAGTATTACTAAGTATAATATAGCGACGACACAGCTAAATACCTAAGTCATTTCACCGAGTATTGATTATGAATTATCAAGTTCAATGGTACTTCCTAATTTAAGTAGCAGTTGAAGTGAGGCCCGTAGTTGGTGCTGTATCTGTTGCTACCGTTTCGTACTGAGACCGACCCAACAGGTTAACTTCACAATTGTGGATCACGCCGGCCCAACCCAAGAGTCCGTAAGAATACCCGAAACCACGCGGGCGAATCGTCTCCTACACGGCGTCTTACTCTTACTTACACTAGAAGATAAACTAAATAAGTAGGAAGTAAAGAAGATTACTACTAGCTAGGTACTAGTAAATAATAAGTAATATCTTATTAAGTAAGTAAGATAGCTAGGTAAATATAATATATAAAAGCTAAAAGAATACCTTTAAAATATAAGAAAAGAAGTACTAATATATAAGAAGTATATAAAAAAAGATATAGAAAGTAAGATAACTATAAGTAATATATTAATATTGCTAATAAATTACCTAACTATAAGTATAAAGATTTTAAAACCCCTTTTTATTAAAATAGATTAAGAGGCTACCTAAACTATATTAATAAGAAAATAATAAAAGACTAGAGATAAAAGACTAGTTAGTAAAAGTATATAAGATAATTAGTATTAATAAGAATTAAAAAAATAAAAAGAAACTAATAAAACTAAAAAGATTATTATAAAACTATTACCTAGTTATTACTATTATTATCTTTATTTTTACTACTATTATTATTACTATCTTTACTATTAGTAAGATTATTATTTTTCTTAAAGAATAAGGCCTTAGAATTCTCTTAGTCTAATTTATACTTCTTTATAATAATAGCTATAACTTTCTTCTCTTTATTATACTAAGTAGTAAATACTTAGTTAGTAAGTAATATATAAGGAACTAGCTTCTTATTATTATAAGTCTAGTTATACTTATAAGTATTTTCTTACTTATTAAGCTTTTAGTAAATAGTCTATATATACTTATAATCTATAAAGAAAATATTATAAAAATACTTATAAGAAGTAAAGATAGCCTTATACTTCTTATTAACCTTTTACTTAGTAATTACTACTTTATGCTTTTTCTTTAGCCTTATAAGTAAGCTTAGTAGTATATATATTAGTTTTATACTTCTTTTTTATAGCCTTAGTAGTAAATATAATCTTTTGTTACTTATCTATAAGGGTATACTTCTTATAAAGGTTAGTATTTATAATATAAGTACTTAGTAAAACCTTATCCTTTTTATTAGCCTTATGTTTATTTAATTAATTCTTAGCCTCCTTATTAGAATCCTTATTAAAAAAAAGAACTATAATAGTAAGCTTAGACTTAAAAGTATAGTAACGCTTTAATAAAAACTTAGTAGCTCTAGCTAACTTATACTTAGGTTAAGAAGTCTAGGTTTTATTACTATAAGTAATAAGTTTAAAACTAGTAATAGCTATAATATAAGTAATATTAAGCTTATTAATATAGTTACTAATAGTACTATAAAACTCTAGTTACTTATAAAGGTAGTTAAGAATACCTTTATAAGTGATATTATTATGTTTTTTGTCTTAGTACTTATTAAGGAACTTAATATTCTCTTATAAAGTCCTTATATAGCTATTATCTAAATATAAGTAAGCTAAAGCTAGCTAAAGTAATTAATAACCTTATTAGTATAAATAAGACTTACCTAGATAAAGAAGTTAGCTAGTAAAAGTAGTATAAAAACATAATAACTTACTTAAACCTTAATTAAAAAACTAACATACTTATAGTTTAAAGTAAGGTTTTAAATAGAAATATAGCTTAAGTTTATAATACTGATACTTATTAAAAGATTAGTAAGATAATTAGTAGTATAAATCTAAAAGAAGAAGAAATATAAAATAGTATCTTAAATATATTAATATTAAAGATTAGGTAGCTTATAGTTAGTAATAACTAAGTATAAATATATAAAATAATTCTAGGGTTTTTAGGCTGATTCTTAAAGCTTATTAGGAACCTAAGAAAGTATTAATAATAATAAAGAAATAGTAAGAATTTAGTAATAATATATTATAGAATATTTCTTTTTATTAATAGTATAGGTTATATACTTAGTCATATAGGCCCCTTAGTAATAAAAAAAGTAACTAATATTATAATAAAGCTACTTAAGGTTATCAGTATAAGGCATACTACTTTTAAGGCTATTAAAGCCTTTTTTCTTATTATAAAAAAGCTTAAAGATATTTATAGTATTAATAATAACGCTTATAATTATAAAATATTTACTATAAAGATAAAAAAAATACTAAGAAAAAAGTAAAGAACTTACTAAAATAAAAAAGAAGAAATTAGTAAGAAGGTAGTAAGGACTTGGTAATAAGAGTTTAAATAAAAAAGAATGGTTTCAGTGTGGTCTCAAACCTCGTTCGATATTTGAAAAGTGCGTAAACACGATCTGGCGCGCACACCACAATCGGCGGGTACTTGGCAATCGCGTCTCCACCTGACTGAGCATATCTACTTGCAAACTCTTGAGAAAATAGAACCTGATTTGCATGAACGTCAATCATCTTTATACGGCCCAAGATAATGGTTTTGATGCTCATCAATGCCTCCCCAGCTAAGTTCCTCTAACATGATCGAGCCTGGTATTATCTGTCCAACACCTTCGCTGTATTTCGTACAATTGGAAGCCGGTCGATTACGAACTCATCCTCAGAGTAAACGGATACGTCTGCTTCATAGCTTCCTAA